>NW_021680614.1:215435-276289 GCF_001412515.2 Diachasma alloeum | reverse complement strand
TTGGGCGCCTGGCGTCTGGCATTCAAAGCGTCAATGTTTATGTTTTGGAGGAATGGAGGATTGTGAAGACGGTTGAGACTAATAATTGAAATATATTTACATGAACTATTTTTCTTTTTATTCAATACATGGATAATTTCAAACTAATAATAATGAAAAAAAGAGAAAAATTTTAGAAAAAACTTGTAATGCACGTAATATCATGATTTTGTTTGGTATTATAGAAGGAAAATCTTCATTGAAGCGTAAGCAATAATAATCCATAGTTTCTGATCATCCTGTCAGATAAGCGTAAGCAGACAAAACGGGGAATTATTCCTCTCGAAATCCAATACTGGTTTACAACTGAAACAAATGAAATAAAAGATATGGATGAGTATTTAATTCTTAATTTATACATTTTTTATCATGGAGTTTATTTAATACTTACAATTGGATGAATTTCGAAGTTTGCGGGCAATCGTTCAGGTCGTTTGTGGGCTCTCATTGGCTTGAAAAATACATTGCCGTGAGAACAGAAGATCAATTTAGCTCGTACACCTCCAAGCGTGAGGAAAGTACCACCAATTTTGAAGTGTTTGTTGACAACAGCTCCCAGTTTTTTATTCATGACTCTCTCAGACAATTGACTCCTCCATTCCTCTGGCACGAAAAGACGCAGTTGCTCATCGTCATCATCATTATCGTTCGAGTCATCTGATGGTCGTGCTGGACTGTATGATGCTGACTCATCACTTCTGGTATCTGATACCAACACCTCCAATGAATCTACATCCATAGGTTGATGTTTTTCTGAGATGCTCACCGATGTCTCGGGCACCGTAAAATTGTCTTCAGCTGGCTTTGGACTCTCTGATGACTCATCAATGATCAGAATATCCTCTTCCGGACTCTTCGGTGAGTCGGGAATATTTAAAATACCATTCTCTGCTGGTTCGGGACTCTCCGGTGAGTCGGAAATATTCAAAATCCCCTTCTCTGCTGGTTCGGGACTCTCCGGTGAGTCGGGAATATTCAAAATACCCTTCTCTGCTGGTGTGGGGCTCTCTGGTGAATCGAGAATATTCAAAATACTCTTCTCTGCTGGCTCGGGGCTCTCTGGTGAGTCGGGAATGCTGATAACATCCTCCTCTGCTGGCTCAGCACTCTCTGATGAGTCGGGAATGCTGATAATATCCTCCTCTGCTGGCTCTGGTGAGTCGGGAATATTATCAACTTTCTCCTCGACAGAGTTAATATTGTCAGATGGCATGTCAATAACCACAGGTTTTTCGATTGACACATCAGTTGTTGAGTCTGGAACAATTGTTGATTGTGATGTGTCCAAAAGCAATGGAGTAGAACTTCCAGATGAAACATTCGCAGGTAAGTCCCCATCTGATGTCTCCTTCTGGTCCGATGCCTCCCCATCTGATGTCTCTACTTCGGAGGTGCCCTCAGGATCTCCGGCCTCAGATGAAGTTGCAGAAAAATCCACCACACCAGGCACAAACTCCTCATCAGTTAAACTATCGTACTCATTTTCTGAATTGGAAGAGTGCACTGATCCCATCACTCTCAATGGCACATCTCTTTTCATTTTTTCAGAACTCCTCACGTTATCCACAAAATTACGAATTGTAATTATCTCCAAAGTCGAAACTTGCTCAGTTGGAGATCCACCAACACTAGACATAGCAGTAGAACTCTTCACACTTGACTCACTGAATCTAAAATGTCCTGCACTGTGCGAGCATGGGGTTTATAAAACTGACTGACGGGGTCTTCATAACGAAAGCGTCATCTTCGGGTTGACTCCCCCCATCTGATTATTCATACTTTTTTAATCGAGGGGTAGGGAGACTTCGGATAAAAACCGAAGAACATACTAGCCTACCGAGGGAGACGTTGGTATTACCCCTCCTCTCAAACGCCATTTTGTTCAACGGTTATTGCATCATGCCACGAAATATAAACCAGACTTTGAAGAAACGTCATCATCGTATCGTAACGGTTATTGGATTAAAAATAAAATCGCAAAAATAATTCGCGAAATTTCACAGACTCTTGTTGATGCGAGGGCATTCAATGAAAACCGTTACTGTGCTAACACCAACGAAATTGTCCAGCTATGTTTGACATCTCTCCCTGGAATCTCGAGAGCAGATCATGTAATTTGTCCAGACAATAACAAAATTATTGAAGTAACATTTCCAAGACAGTATGCAGACACCAAGTCCACTACCTCTCATGCTAAAAACCAGGGAGGGGCGTTGATGATGAAACAAGAAGACCGAGCAAAGTTCTCAGTTACTTTTACAATTGAATCATAGCAACATGTCGGTGGTTATTGATATCGAGGGTTTCAAAGATTTTGGCAACCAGTTTGTCTTGAAAGAATTTGCAGTATCAGCATTGGAGCTTGATGATGATGAAAAATTTCTTCATGAGTCAGTTTTGGTGGATCCACCCCACAAATGGGAGGATTTATTGCTTAAATATCGGGAAATGAGTCAGTGGTTGTCCCGTCATTATCATGGGCTACATTAGGATACTCCTGGAGAAATTGAGTATGATAGAGTGAGTGAGTTTATCAATGCTATGGTGAAGGATGTTAAACACATCTACGTTCAAGGTCTGGGGAAGAAGCTCTTTAATCAAGATTTTTTCAAACATATCAATGTAATCTTTGATGAGATTTTTTTTTTAAAGGAATCAATGTAATCTTCATAAATAAACAACAATTATTGGAGAATGGATTTTTCATTTATCATCACCAGTATTATTATTATTAGGACATTTTACTTTCAAAGTATTGAACATTATATTCACTCCGAGTTTTAATTCATTGAGGATGCCCAGCATTGGTGTAGCTGGAGTGTCCTCCGTGAGATCTGGTCCTCTCTTCCTCTTCAATCCGCTGCTGGTTGATGGCTCGCACCAGGAGCTAGCCCATCGGTCTCCAACAAAATCGTCGCTCACTCGTTGATTTACATCTTCAATGCAATTCAGAATAACTTCCAGCTTCTTTGAAATAATAGCAGACATCGGCAGTGAAGAATCAGCAGAAATTTCTTCTTCATTCCTCTTCCTCAAATCGACGTAATTTCTCTCCAAGAGAAGAATGTCATCAATTAAGGACCAAACACGCTCCGGTGGATCATCGCCGAAATGTTTCTCTACAACTTCCTGGAACCCGAACAAGTACGGAGCAGTTCTGATCAGAAAGTGGATATCGTCTATCGAGAATTTCTCCATGATTTCAACTGATGCATCCCTTGTGAAATGAACTACTTATACCCTCCGACCCCCCACTCTACAACTCTGCACCACAATTCAAACGGAAATTCAGTTTGTGAAAATAATAAATAATTTCTCGGAAACACCGGTAACCGAAAGATTCTTCTTGGAAAAATATTCATAACCGTCAAAGTCGGATGAATCCTCTTGCATTTGAATCGGAGACATCCACTTTAACTTTATTCCAATCATACACCACTCTCAGCTGATCAGATCGACGAACTTTTAAATATCTCCCTATAAACACCAGTTGCACCATACGAGGCCCAACCAGACTGCTCTTGTTTAGACAACGCGTACGTGATTAAATGCAACCATCGAATATCCACCATGAGATCACCGCCTTACCCCATGTCTCATCTCGGTCCAGCGACATCATTCTCGTTGAGTCAACCCCCCCCCCCCCCCCCCCCCCCCGAGCCACAGCATTTTTCCCAAAAGCCTTTGCTCGGTCCAGCGAGATTATTTTGCAGTCGACACTGCTTCAACAAGTGTTGGATACCCGCCATATGACGTAACCATGAGATATCCCCCCCCATCCGCCACCCGCTGCAAGAGACATGATTAGACTCCCCATCTGACCCGTCGTGACTACCGCACCATCTAACGGCCCGATTCCGAAGTAATATCCAGGATCGGCTTTGTCTGTCTACTGAAATATCTTAAAAATGCAAAAGAAGATGGAAGTTGCCTATTGTATCCTGTCCGCCACCTGTAGTGTAGATTGTTCTTCCTTTCTTACTCAGAGTGACTCCGTTTACGAAACATACTCAAAAATCAAAGTAAGGGTCTAGTAAAAATTGTATCGTTCTATCTACAAATGATGTTTTTGTCAATTTACTTTGTCAATTCTATTTTTTTTTTCAATTCATCCGGGTTTTTATTTCTGGAATCATTATTTACAGTACATTACGATTTTTTACAGATTTTAAAATACACAACTTTTCAGAGAGTGACAAAAAATTTGAAGAAACATTTTCGGATAGAACGGAGCGAGCTCCCACTTTGATTTGTTTGTATGTTTCGGAAAAAGAGCTACTTTGTGTGGGGAAGAAAAAAAATCTGCCATTGAGGTGGCGGAACAAGGTACAATTGGCAATTTTCATCTTTTTTCTAATTTTTAGGGCATTTTTGACTGTAGGAGCTTATTGAAACCATACTTAATCGAAAGACCGGAACATTTCTGTTAGAAATAGATATTCAAAACTCGAAAAATAATTTTTAAACACAAAATTCCGTCAGAAACTCGAAAGTCTAAAAATCCATTCGATGAGTGCATTAAAATTGTCTTTTGCATTATGAGAAAATCATGTGCGAACCCTCAAAACCGTACCAATAATCGGCGAAATCACTCATATGAAAAATTTCAATTTTTTTTTCTATTTTCTATCGAAAAGTATAGTCCACATGAATAAAAATGAGTGTAATCGACAAACGCTCAACTCTATTATTGGCGGGGACATGAAAGATAATTTTTTTCTTTTTCTGCAATTTTTTTTCAGCTTTAATGACATGCCACTGTAAACAACAACAAAAATTTAACCCATACATTTCATTGGAAATTTTCTTAATCCTTCGAAAAACAAAACCGTTTTTTACGAATTCATATATCTTGGCATGCGAAACTCGAAAAGAAAGTTCAGAACGGCCATTTTGGGTCAAATTTTTGACATTTTTTGGAAATTTTTTTTTCCATTTCATCGGAAAGTTCACAAAATTTTCTAACCAAATTATACTTCTAATTTCTACGCTCTCATTAATTCAGGGATGAAATGCAAGGAGAAACAGAATTTGGCCTCCAAAATAGTTTTTTGAAAATACTTTGGAATCTGAATGAGATGGAGAAAATTTTGTGAATATTGTTTTTTTAGAGCCAAATGAGATCTACACAAAAGCTACAATAGCAAATTTCCCATCTACCATAGATTTAAAGATATTCATCAAAAAATCATCTCTAGATTCAAACGCCAATCAGTTTTTCTTCAATATCTCAGGATGGGAACAAAATAATGATTTCTTGATGAGAACTTTTTTTGTAGGGCAAAATAACGTCTACAAAAGAGATTATTATAAAGATCCCGCTTTCCAACGAAATCTATGTGTTGAAATTTTTTTTGTTGCTCACAGTGGCTCGTAATTGAAGTTAAGGAAAAGAAAGTTTTCAGAAGAAAAAAACTATTGTCATAATAATTCATTTTTATATGAGGTATTCCATACCAAATGAGTGAACCACTGACTGTGAATTTCAGTTACATTTTTCTCTGAAAACTGATAGAAATCCTGAAAATTTAGGTACCTATATTCTTAAATTTTCANTTTTTGTTGCTCACAGTGGCTCGTAATTGAAGTTAAGGAAAAGAAAGTTTTCAGAAGAAAAAAACTATTGTCATAATAATTCATTTTTATATGAGGTATTCCATACCAAATGAGTGAACCACTGACTGTGAATTTCAGTTACATTTTTCTCTGAAAACTGATAGAAATCCTGAAAATTTAGGTACCTATATTCTTAAATTTTCAGGTGTTATAAATCGGACGGAGGTCCGATAATTTTCACAACAAATAAAATTTTGGACTATTCCCACAATACTTACATGGTCTTTGCTTGAGAGTCTAATCCCTATGGACGCTTACCTTCAGTGCTACGCACTTCCCACTGAATCATGTCGTTGGATATGTAAATAGTTAGAGGTACGAAGTAGAATATTGAGGGGCAAATGAAATAATTTATAAACCGAAATGAGTACCCGTTAAAACTTTAATGGCCCCATGACTAAAGCACTTTTGTTAAATTGAGAAATATATGATCTCGGAACATTATACTTTAAATCAAAACAAATTAAACTAGTAATTTATTTAACTAATTGACACAATTCGCAATATTCTGGAATTCGATACTGGACGATTAGCGCATATAACATTGATTGACTTGATTCGAACAATGAAATTGAGAGAGGCCGAAGATTTGTCCCGGAAAATCTAATGTGGAAATAGGCTCACCCTTATTTTGGTACTTTACAACACTGGTATAGTCGACGAAAACGTCCTTCGATGATCTTCGGATAGACGGGAGGCGGCGAATCCTAATTAGTTGGATAGTCACCCAATTTTAGATTAATTTCACTATTTCGGAGATATTAAGTCAAATAAGTTGATAAAGTTCACTAAATTCCACTAAGAATTGGTTCACGTATTATTAAAAGGTTAGCTTCGATTTCAGTTAACTTGATTTTAATCTAATAACTGATGGTAGAATTTGCAAACGAATCCAACCAGTGACACACGCGTGTATGATATGCTCTAACTTGCGCGACTACGAAGTTGAGCGTACTTGTCGCGGATCGAAATTATTACTGCAGTTATTTCGGACGCGCACTCAAGTCGGTTTATCGCACGGTTAAAGCCCGAGACTAAAGGAAACGTACACGGCGTTGTTGGGTGCGGAGGAAAAATTGTGCAGAAGCCAAATTTTATGCTATTCCCTTGATGGTAAAATCGTGACTGACTATTGTCTCGAGCGCTCTTCATTTCGATGCACCCATTGGGGATGAGCGCTTCATCGTCAAATTTTGCGCTCACGTGCGAAACGGAGATAGAAATAAAATTCTGCGTGATACTTCACGTATAGAAATGCTGACATTTTAATTTCATGCGCGCGAGACTATTCGTAAGGGAAATATGAATTAAAATATGATATAGCGAGTATAGATTAGTCACCGCACCCGAGGAGTCTCCGCTGACGCTCGGAGTTGTCACGCGCGCCGAAAGTTGCTGACGCTCGAGGTGAGCGCGCGGACGTCCGAGAGACGCGGCAACTCGATACGTCTAGCGAACATTAAATAAAATTTAATAGAGGAGATTTTAAATTTAAGAGATTTTGTATATAACACAGGACAGTGACACTGAACGCGATTTAGGAGGAAGAAAATCATGAAAAAAAAACATGAAAATCAGATTTCGCTGAAAATTTAGTTCAATTCTGCACTAAATATTCCATTATAAATCCAAGTAAATTGAGGAATTTGCACCTTTAAGCTGCATAAAATTCTTGAATGTCACCGAACTCTCAGTAAAAACTTAAATTTCACTATTTTATTCCCCCTAAATCGCATTTAGTATCACTGTTCTAGAAATTAGTAGTCAATTGTGCATGAAATTTATTTTCTTTTTCTAACAGTATACTTGTAAAAAGTGACTTCAACGCAAATTTTAGCGCTCTAATTCAACTCATTCACAAGATATGCAAATTGGACTTTTTTAAATGTATTTTTTTGGCTCTGACGCGTTTTTCAAAGTGAAAATGCACTTGTTCTCTTGGAAAAAGTGGAAACTGACTGTTGTGACGCGGTTCCCTATGATTTTTTGTAATTTTTTATCCTTTCTTCAAAAAAGATAGTTTTTTCAGATCACGTGCAAAAGAAAAATACCCCTCTACTCAATTCACCTTCAGATTTCATTTTAGGATTTTTCATACAAACAGTCCATATGTCGGTGCAATTCGGTGTTCCCTGATATGTCCGGAACTAACCACGAAGACCGTTTTTGCAAACACAGGTGCCATCCACTTGTTTATAAAAATTTTTTCGTTTAAAATTAAAAGACGATGATACAAAAACAGTTGGGGTTAGAAAACAAAATTAGAAACGAAAAATGTTCCTTCCGTAAAAATACACATTTTTTCCGGATGACTCTTTTGTTAACTCTGATAGATATACGGGAAAAAAATATACTTCAATCTAGTATATTTTATACTTGACTTAAGTATATACATTTTACTTAAAATGAATATATTAATATACTTGATTCTAGTATATTTGATACTAGATAAAAAAAATAAAAAAATGAAAAAATAAAAAAAATACATACTTGAGTCTAGTATATTTTATAGTAAATTCTAGTAGAAAATATACTAGACTCAAGTATATATTTTTTTCCATTTAAAGTGATATTGTACTCGACTCTAAATTACTCTCCTCAACTCAAAAATTCAGCCCCACAAAAATACAGAATTTCTCTCGATCAATTCGATTCTCAATTATACAAACTTTATACAAAATATTTCTCTCAAAATTCGCGTCAACGTTTGGGGATTTCCCCTCTCTCTAATACTCGACAATGTGCTCTGAAGATCATTTATCTTACGAAAATCTGGTCCAAGGCCCCAGCATCCGCACCAGGCTGTTCCAGACTCAGAAGGGGTAGGCGATTCCTCAGGCTGACCTCTGATTCTCAAAGCGGTCCTCTACTCAACGCAGTTACTCTGCATTACTCAACAATATTCTACTCTATAGCTCGTCTCGGGGAGAACTCAACCGACGCTCAACACGCGTGGTTCATTGTCTCATTTTTCGTCCGAGGGGAGAGGTTAATTCTCCCCCTTCCCTCTTGACACCTCTCAGGTCTCAACTCGCTGATTTGGGGGCCCTGTTTGCACAGTTTTCTCTCCTCGAAATAATTTTTTAATGTTTTTAGAAGATGTTTAAATACTTCTAGTCGTCCCAACGGTTCGTTTTCTCATTTTGAGGGAATGGGGGAGTTTTGAGCTCTCTCCGAGACTCAGGTTTTATCTTACTAATAAAAATTATTTTTTGAACAAAAATAAAAACAAAAAAAAACAACTCGACAACTGGATTGTCACAAGGTTATCACAAAAATCTCCTCTGGATTCCGGGATATTGTAAAAAAACAATTTCTTTGTCTCTGTCTTTCATGATAAAAGCCATAGACAGATGTCTATGATGGCTTTTATGGGAAATAGTTTGTGGACAATATCTCGAAATGCAAGGTAGAAAGCGGGATTTTTCTGATAACCTTTTTTCTAGACCTTATCTTATCTTACGAGAAAGGTCCTTATTGTGAAATTACTACTTTGCTTTAATTCTGAGATATTGTAGAAAAACTCATTGGCAACTGAATCCGAAGATGATTTTTTGATGAATATCTTTGAATCTACGGTAGATGAAAAATTTTTGAAAGGAGTTTTTTATGGATCTCATTTTGCTCTACCAAACAATATTCCCAAAAATTTCTCTATCTCATACTAATTCCAAGATATTTTTAAAAAACTAATTTTTTTGAAGGAATAAATTTTGTTTTTCCCTGCATTTCACGCCTGCATTAATGAGAACACCTAAATTAGAAAGATGTTTTGGTTAGGAAACTTTCCGAACTTTTCGATAAAAGGAAAAAAAAATTATGTTTTGGGGAACAATCTCAAATGGCTGTTTGAAACTTTCTTTCTGAGTTCTCCATGTCAAAACGTATAGACACATAAGAATAAAAACGATATTTCTTTCGAAAAGTTGAGAAAATTTCCGATGAAATTTATGGGTTGAAATTATTATTATTATTATTATTATTATTATTATTATTATTATTAATTTCTGCATAAAGGATACATAGCCCCATCGCAGAGGGGGATGAGATATACAAAGTATATATAATGTGTAATCATACAAAGAAAGAAATAAGAAAAATTTCACACTCGAAAAAGCAAAATAATATAAACTAAAGTGTAAAAAGATGACAAAATAAACTGTGAGAAATATACAACGAGAATCAGCTGGCCTAAAAGCAATAGATCTGT
This sequence comes from Diachasma alloeum, assembly GCF_001412515.2. Lineage (NCBI taxonomy): Eukaryota > Metazoa > Arthropoda > Insecta > Hymenoptera > Braconidae > Diachasma > Diachasma alloeum. The sequence goes on along the minus strand of NW_021680614.1, from coordinate 266,424 downwards.
AAGAGCTTAGCCCTAAGTTACCAATCATGCACAGAAGCTTAAAGATCTTTAAGCAGAGCGAATTGTGGCATTAAGTACATCAATGATTCGTCTAGTAGTTAAACAGTTTAAAGCGAATCTATATATAGCTTTGGTCTCAGAAAAACTTGTATTAAAAACTATGTTACGTAAGGTGCGATTCAAATAGTGCGGAAAGCTAGTGTAGAGGCTAGAGCGCATGTTGGCAGTTGCAGGACAGACTAAAAAGAAGAGCTCAAGAGTATCAAGTTGGCCAAGATCGCAATAAGCACAGGCGCCTGTTGGATTGAAAGAGAATTTTTCCTTAGAAATATAGAAATAGCAACTAAAATTATTCGCAAGTCTCAGCTGAGCCATAACGCGTTTAATGTGCAAACTATGATTTTCAGTAAGATAATTAGATTTCGATACAGGATTTGAAGGGCAAAATAATGGAATGAGCTGGCATGAGGATGAACATTGCCATCTCGCAAGGTCCAGACCTCTGAGGTGACTCTCATAATTGTTAAAGACTTGGATAGTACAGGAGGATAAAGAGGAAAAGTTGAAGTCATTCAAAAGATCAGCATGGCCATTATTAGCGAGAACGATTTTAACTTGAGAGACCCAATTGAACGATTCATCACAACTGGAATTGCGACTTAGATCTAGCAGTCGAGAGATGCAGATTCTGGGGAGGAAGGAGCTATCCTGTTTCAAGATTTTCAAGAGCCAGTCCCAAGTTAGCTTCATAACTCTAAATTGAACATGAGTTAAATTTGCCTCAAGCCTAATCACCCATCCGGGGGTACATCTGGGAAGATTGAGAGTACGTTTGAACAAGTCTAGTTGCGCTCTTTCTAGATCTTCGCTCTGGAGGAGACCCCAGGCGGGGATAGCATAAAGGAGAGTGGAGCTTACAAGCGAGTTATAAAGATTTGCAAAAGTCCTCCAAGAGCTGACGTTCAAGCTCGTGTGGCCTCCGACAGCCGCAGTAGTTGCCATCTTCGCCTTGGAAAGCGCATACCTAGCCGCCACGTTGCCAAGCCCATTACGAGAACGGGGTACACCAAGATAGAGATACGGCCTGACGCCCTCAAGCTCAGAACCATTGTATAACTTGAATCTAGAGGGCAGATTTTTTATTCTTCCTGATCTTTTGAAAATCATGATCTTAGTCTTAGAGACATTGACCACCAGATCATTCAAGTCACAATATTCAGAGAGAACACCGAGCGCCCTTTGCAACTTGATGTGTGAGTCTACCAGAATGACAGTGTCGTCTGCGTAAAGCAACATCAAGAAATCAGACAAACCATCAATATTTAATCCGGAGATATTCCTGTCCCGAAAGAAACTTTCAAAGTCGGCAATGTATAAAATAAATAAACGAGCGCTCAGGGTTTCTCCCTGAAGAACCCTTTCAGTGACTTCGAACTTATCAGAGAGATGGTCATTACTCTTGATCTGAATCTAAGCGTTATCGTAAAGGGACTTAATGATGCTGATGATTTTCGAGCTGATACTCAGATCATTCAGCTTGGACCAGAGGCTGGAGTGGGGCACCGAGTCAAAAGCCCTGCGGAAGTCAACAAAAATCGAATAAACCTCTCTCTTTGGCAGTCGCAGCTGGAGCTGGACAGCGGAGAGGAGTGTGAAAATTGCCTCGGTGCACCCTGTACCAGTCCTGAAGGCAAACTGCGATGGAGGAAGAATCTTCCGACTGTCAACCCATTTCTCAAGCCTTTCCCTCAAAATCTATGTTAAAATCTTCGTAATATGATTCACAAGCGCAATACCACGGTAATTGACGGGATCGGTGTGATCACCTTTCTTGAGAATCATAGTAAGAAGAACATTAGACCAATCTTCAGGACATACTTCAGTTTCCAGTATTCGGTTGAATAAGACAATCATATATTTTATTCCACTAACAGGCAAGGCTGAGTAGAATTCATTAGCAACAAGGTCCGGACCAGTAGCCTTGTTAGCTTTGAGTTTCTTGAGAATAGAAACTCCATCACAGATATTTGTTGCTCGAGCTCGGGGATGATGTTGATTATTGGAATAAAAACAGGAAGATCTCTTGGTGGAAAGACTTTTTCATAGAAACTATTCTATCTTGTCAATAGAAACCCCACAAAAAAACGGTAGCTTGGGTTTGATTTTTCTATAGGCTTTCCTAAAAGAATTACAGTCGAAAGCATTATTCAGAGTTGCAGTTAGCATGTTTCTACATTGTTTTTCCTTGAATTTCGTGAGCGACGTGAATTCACGTCGCATTTGATGGAAAGTTTTACGAGTCGTATGACAGTATGTATTTCTTTTAAATTTATTCCTAGACTTGATTAGGTCACGAAGCTTGGCACGCAGATCTGGATTCCTAGACCAAGGAGAGGAGAGGACTGACGGCCTTTGGCTGTGTCTTTGAGTAGGGAGTATGGAGGGAGATTGCAAGAAGCTAGCCTGTGTGGCAGCACTAACTATCGCGGAATGAAAGAGATTATTCATTTGATCTGGAGCGAGAGAGGGTTGAGGTGTAACACTGATGAGAGGTCGATAGACTTGGCTTAGATCTCGAGACCATTCTGGTTTGAAGGGAGCCATTTGAGACGTGGATTAGATTTTAAAAACACAGGTTGAGGGGGGAATCAGATGTCAGAGGAGACAGAGGAAGGGGGACGTAGTGAGAAAATCACCGGGAAGTGATCGGAGAAAGGAATGGACAAGTCAACCCTGAGGTCTTAAACCAAACGTAAATGCGAGGATTTCACAAAAACTAAATCAAAAACACTGGTGCCCTGATGACCGAGGAAGGTCCAATTGGCTGGCCGGTTGCCCACCACCCGATCATTGATGAGTACATACCCATTTTTTGCCAAAAAATCCGTGAAAAATGGAGCCCTGTCGCTAACATATGAGTCGGAGTTTAAAAAATCATTAAAGCAGACTGTACCATCAAAGAGTTCCGGCGGAGGAGCGCCAGATCCACCAACACGAGTGTTAAAATCACCTCCAATCACAACAAGTTCATCCTCATAGCTTTCCTCAAGTCACGCAGTTTTTGCAGGTTTTCTAAAAAAGACGAGATATTAACAGAGGGTTTAACATAAATATTAGCAAGAACAAAGTTTAATTCTTCAGATTTAATTCTACAAAAGATCCTGTAGCTACAAATACTTATAAAAAATAAAGGCATCTTAGAGAGAGACCCAAGCCCACCACTAGACCAGCCTCCTTCAGTGTTCAATGCTGCGTCCTTCCAGTGGCAGGAAAAGTCACGAGGAGTAGATGGAATGTAGAATGGAGTTGCAGTAAGCCATGTTTCGGAGAAGCAGAAGATAGAAGCGTTGTACAGTGGGGGCCAACTGAAGATCAAGTTTTCGTAATCATGAAGATTCCAGAAGACCAGTTGGATACCGTTGTGAGACATTAGTTTTTTGGAATCACGGCCTTACGACTGATTCCACCTCCCGGAACGGACTGAGAGTGTTGACGATCAGAGAGAGCTGACTCCCCATACTCGATTCTCTGAGGACTAGCTAGTCTGGGTGAATTACTGGGGGCGAGAAGCACCATTCCTTCTGCTGAATTGTCCCATAGATGCTCAATGTTATCAATCGATAAAAATCGAGTATTGTATTTGACTGACTTGCCATCTAATTTAGCTTATTTAGCCATCTCCCTAATGCAACGATACACCTTGCTTTCAAAAGATGTCCGATCACGTTCAATAAAAATATTTCGAAGGTGAGGTTTCTTCGAAAGATTTCTCTTGCATCCAAGAATTTTCAACTTATTATCGAAGGAGTTGAGCTGAACTATAACCAGATTTGGACGCTTCCCACGTAGTTTAACGAAACAAACGTCAGAGACGACTTCTTGCAGCTCAAATTCATCCCTTAATAGGTTCCAAACGTCACGTTTCGCAGTGGCAGTTGTGGTGACAAGACCTCGAATTACAATATTTAATTTTTTACTTTCCCTCTCCATTACGTCGATTTTCTTATGAAGACCAACGATGACAGTTAGTGGACCCACGAGCACCTCCTCCAGTTTCTAGAGCTGCAAATTTTTTGAAAACCAACTTCTTAAAATCGTCGTGCTGTACCTGAAGGTGATCATTGTTGCTGTTAATTTTCTCTTCAAGATTTTTACAGGTCGTGCTAATATCATTTTTGAAGGAAATCAGATTCTGTTTCAGGTTATTGGACAGGTTGATGGAGCTTTGAAGGAGACGAGAAAGTTCTGCAAATTGCTTCTGGGCATTAATTTCCATTCTGGAGAGCCTCGCCTCTATAGTGTCCTCCTCCGCAGGGGCCTGAGAATTATCCTGGCCACTCATTATTGAAGAAGCTTTGGGGGAGGTGAGAAGAGTCACTAGAGAATCCTGACTGGAGAGAAACAGGAAGTGCTGATCACAGCTAGAGCTGTCAGAGGAAACTAGTTATCCTTGCGATGGGGTTCTTTTGCTTTTGAACGAGAAGTTCAAAAGTTTCAATTGCTTACTAGTATAAGTTGAGCTGTGGAGAGGTGAGCCTTTTCTCTTGCGTATGGCAGCTCTGGATGGACTTCACCATGCAGTTGGCGAGACACACACAGCTGACAGGTCTGCTAGGGCTGTGAAGCAGGATATCTTCTCAGCTGAGGAATTCCTGTTATCAGCTACTGGCGAAGATGTTGACACAGTAGATTTCATTAGCAGCACTGAGTTACCGACAACTGGGCACAGTCCCGTCCTCTGGGGTTGAGCTCAATGTAACCACGTTTTCGATGGGTTAATCTAACCTCACAAAAATGCCCGGTTATTTTCAGGAGCTTCAGAGAAATAGACCCTCATACGTGCATATGGAATTGATACCCTATGGAGAAGAGCACACTTTTAAGAACACTTTAAGTACACTTTTACGCCCCAAATGTGAAATAAAACTTTGAAAAAGATCAACTGGTGGAGTAACTAAAAATAACGATGTTACTCAGCCGGTGCGATGACAGCGCCCCCCTATGGGTTGAAATATATTTTTGTTCACAGTGGATCGTAATTAAAGTTGAAGAAAAAAGTTTTCCCCCAATAACTGAATTAGAAACCTCAGTTGCGTTCATTTTTTTCTTCATTTTAGGTATATATTTAGAATTGGCGGATTCACCCAATGCGAAATTGTTTAGAGTGAAAACAATTATGAGATAGAAACTCTCACTCGATTTTCTTTCCAAGGTTTCGTTCCAGGCGGTAACTTTACTGGACTTTCGTTCCAAGGTTTCGTTCCAGGCGGTAACGTTACCGGACTTTCGTTCCCGAGTTTCGTTCCAGGCGGTAACGTTATCGGACTTTCGTTCCCGAGTTTCGTTCTTGCCAGTAACGTTACAGTTTCGTTTCGTTTCCTACCTGAGGAACGAAACCGAAATGGTAACGCGTTCCAATACCCTGGTTTTTAAGCTATTACTCTATCTCTGCTGTATCTTTTTTTGAGGGTCTGAAATTCACATTAATGTTTCAGATAATATTACATAATTATTATCATTTTTATTATTTGCAGTTATGGAATATTGAGTGAAAGCTTTTCCTGTTTAATCATCTCGGAAATTTTTAATTTAAATATTGTTACTATTTGTTCAAAGTGAAACAATCGATGATCATTTTCACTATGTTGCATTCAGATTCTCCTATACTTAATTCTCCTATACTAAATGTCAGAATCTCTCATAATTCTAACTATTGATTCCAATTAACTTTGAAGGAAACCCTAGCAAACGCCCCATTGAGGAAGTTGAATTATTCTATTTTCCTGTGGCCTAAATGATTTGGGCAATTATAGTTTGTTCATCAATCGAAAATACAGAGTGATTTGGTACAGAATATTTATCGTTTAAATGAGAATTCAAGCAACTTGAAAAGTTCTCCGCTTCACATGCTGGTTAAAAGTATTGAATTTCATTAAATTTATGGTAAAATTTGACATTTCCCGCCTTTTTCCTCTCAAACTGACGTAAATGTCTCTCGCCTGAAAATTCTTACTGTACTGTTCATGAAATTTAAATAATAATTACTACTTACTCATAATTATTAAGGAACATGTTTAAAATATTTTAAAAAATATATAAAGTCAACTGTTCTGAGTATGGTCTGAAAATTGCGATTTTCGAAGACCCTCACTTTTTTGCTTCCGGATGGAAGTTTTATAATCATGATTCTTTCCGATTTCTGAATTTTGGGTGGAAACGACCAGAAATGTCATGAAACGTGAAGAAATGATGTTTTTAAAAAAATGTCTGTATATGGGTATGTATATGTGTGCATATATGTGTTCGTATGTCCAGAATTGTCCCCATAACTCGATAATTATTGAGGCAAACATGCTGAAATTCTGGCTGCTAATTGGTACTACGGAGACTCAAATTTATGCTGAATTTCAGCTCGATCGGTTGAGCGGTTCCTGAGATATAGCAATTCTTCGAAAATAGTTTTTTGCCGATATCACCTAGACCGATTGGATTCGTTTTTCAAAATACTCGTCACGATGATATCTATTTAATTGGATTGAAAAAAGACCATTACTCCCTGAGCAATGTAGTTTTATTCTCGTTTTTTCATTTTTTCCTTGAAATTGCTTGTTCGCACGAAAACTTGAAAAATAATTGAGATAGAAACTTGAAACTTAGTATCATTTTAGGTTTTATGGTAAAAAAGTTTGGGATGCTGAATGAACGAAATCTTGTGGTCAATATCTCAAAAACTATTTGTCCGATTTCATTTTTTTTATTTCCAAATGTGCGTTGTCATGCCATTTATCTTGATCCAATAAAATAGGGGTACCATCCCATTGAAGCTTTTCGAGATATCGTCGTTTTTGTATTTTTTGCTCGGAGTTCAATTTTGCGCACTATGACATGGGTAAAAGTCAGGGAAATATTTTAAAACTTTGGTTTCTATTTAGGATTATCAACAAACATTCCTATATCAAATTTTAGGTCTATGTATTTGATAGTTCTTGAGATGAAATAATTCACCCAAAATTTTTGAGAAAAAAAAATAACGCATCTTCGCAGCAGGATTATTGAGGAAGCCATATAACATGAATATTGTTGCATGAAATTGCAAATTTATTTTATAGAAATAGGGAAAAATGAGTGCGATTGACCTTAATTTTTCAAAAAATGGGAATCCGTATGCCTTCATTTTTTGAAAACATACATTGGAATCCATTCGAAAGCCTACTACCAATCAAATTTGGTAGAAATGAAAATAAAGGAAATATACGTGGAGAGTAGCTGTTAGAAATCAANAACATGAATATTGTTGCATGAAATTGCAAATTTATTTTATAGAAATAGGGAAAAATGAGTGCGATTGACCTTAATTTTTCAAAAAATGGGAATCCGTATGCCTTCATTTTTTGAAAACATACATTGGAATCCATTCGAAAGCCTACTACCAATCAAATTTGGTAGAAATGAAAATAAAGGAAATATACGTGGAGAGTAGCTGTTAGAAATCAATTACGGGTTGATAATTAGCCGGAGGTAATTTGATGAGTTTTCTTTAATAAACAAATAATTATGCACTGAAAATTACACAACACAAAGTTTAATAAATAGATGATTTCCGACTGGACTGTATACAACTTAACAAAAAGATGATTTGCGATGATAATGTTCGATAATGGATGCCATAATTTTCCGGCACTTTCACTCGATGAGGTTCGATGGCGTACTAAAAGATACGACACGCACGATCGTCCTCGTGCGTGTTCGTCGACGCCCGAAGGTTGCCGAGCGAGCAAAATTCGACATTTAGCCCGACTGAAGGATGATTTTCAACAGTAGCAGTCATATGTAATCTATCAAATAGCTTCTGTCGCACTGCCCGTTTATTTAACTAATTCAGTTATAATATATTTTTCACTCTAAAAATAATCGTTTCTGAATCGTAATGATTTTTTCCCCTTTCAGAATTTCACCAAAATTTAATTGGATGCCTAAAAATATTCTTCTGAAAGTTTGAGCCACTTCCATTATTCATTCCTAAGAATGTCGAAAAAAAGCAATTATTTGCAGAATCTCGTTCGAAAGACGCTGATTATCCATGCTTTATTTTCGAACTTTTCCTAGCCATTTCGATGAAGAACAGGGATTCCCATCAATATTAAATTTCTGTAATATTACACAGATTTGACCCTTACATTATTGGAGGTTTAAGGCATGTTGATTCAATTTTTCCAATAATATAATATTAATAATCTGATTTTTTACGAATAATGAAATATTTAAGATTTGTTAATATGCAACTGTAAATTTACTGCTAAGTGAAGAATTCAAATTTTATGTAGCGAAGCTACTTTTATATTTATTTCACACCATTTCAATGTATTGTTTTCGAGCTCGGCTTAGCAACCGAATTTCGTACCGTGGCACGTGTCGCCGATATATCGCTATCCTTGTCGCAAGACATCCTCGCGACGATTCGTAATAATTCGGACATCCTCGATCGGATGATATAATAGCGTTGTCGCGGGAGCTCACTCTTTTTCCAGCTCTCACAGTGTAAACCAAAGTTACTTTCGCTGTAAATAGATTCAATTCAATATATACGTTAATTCCGAGTGTTATAACTTACAAAACCCTTCATTCCTTCACCGAATCCCACAAGTGGTGACCCCGACGTGATTCCTTCAACATGACAAATAAAATTGCCGCATTAACGTGTTAACAAGTGCAATTGTTTTCCGTTAAAATTACAGTGATTTTCGGTCGCGTGGTTTTTTGTGGTTCGTTCGAGAAGCGTTGGGTTTTGGATAGTGCTTATCAGCGTTCCTATCGCTTCACGCGCCTTTGTTACCGCGTGTGATTTTTCGTACATCTTGGTACATCGCTGAGCAACAAAAGACGTTATGCTGCACCGTGAAAATTATCACGAACAATTTTGCCGTGATTAGTGCACTTCCCAACATTATTAGAGAAATCTAGTGAAAATGAACGAGGAAGCAGACAACACTCAGGTGTTGAGATGCTTTACAGTTCGTCCCGTGCCGTTTTCCGGTGACTGTTCAAGGACATTATAACGCCTTCATTCCGTGTTTCATATTTTTCGATTTTATTCTCTTTTGACTAAGCTGTGAAACGATGACAACCACGCAAACACAACTACGGCAATGACGGATCAGGACGAGCAGCTGGAGAACAGTGACACTCACGCATGAGGGAGAGAAGAAAGTAACCTCATGCCGAACCACTCCGATGGCAGCATCGGGCCTACACACAGAATTCATCTCCGTTAAAGCATCGTCGAGAATAACACAAATGCAGGCAACATCAACTCTACCACTAGGATGACCAAACACTCCGTTGGTACGAGACTTCATACAGCGACAATGGACACCGCGCGCGCGGCAGGGGCCAACGAGGATGACAACCTCACCCGCAGTCTCATCGCACTTACATCGCATCATGACCACTCGGACTAACGAGGATGGAAATCTCACGCGCTAGATTCGCAGCGATATTCACGCAAGAGGGAGAGAAGAAAGTAACCTCACGCCGAACTTCTCCGATGGCAGCGTCGAGAACACCGGGCTGATTCACCGAGCTCATCTCCGTCAAATCATCAACGAGAATCTCACGCTCTGGAATACACGACGTCACAACGACGAGCGAAAGACGTCATCACTAGAGCAACACATGCACACCTGCACAAATATACATACGCATCATCGCAAAACACGGCGAAGACATACACCCACAGGCTACAGTCCACTTCACGAGGGAGAGAAGAAAGTAATCTCGTGTCGAATCACTTCGATGGCGGCGTCGAGAACACCGGGCCGACTCGCCGAGCTCATCTCCGTAGCATGCATCATTGGAAGGACTACCTGAAACCACTCCAAACGCTCACGACCATCTCAGCAACCGAGACCTGCAACATCATCACAGCAGGAACATCTGGACGCATATCATCATCTTAGGCTCCATCGAGTGACGCAAAATCATCGTTGAACTCAACCCCATCACCATCGGGAAAAAGTGTCAGATTCAGTCCATAATTAAATTCATTTTCTTTAGAGTCACGTATACCGTTTTTCACTGCCGTTTAACGCGTATACTTTTGTAAATATTGTATATAGTCATCTTTTTCTTTTTTCGCCGCAGAAATGGAGTATTGTAGCAAAGCTACTTTTATATTTATTGCACACCATTTCAATGTATTGTTTTCGAGCTCGGCTTAGCAACCGAATTTCGTACCGTGACACGTGTCGCCGATATATTGCTTGTGACGGCGCTAACCAACATGAACCTCAAAACCTAAAATATAAACCGTAGACTTATCCATAACTCGATGCGAAACTCAAAACAGCCGGAGTGTTGTTACCTTCGGCCTCTGCTCCTCGATGTCCCCATGAAAATCCTCGAAAACCGAATAGACAAAAAAACGGAAGAACTAGAAAATATTGTCGGGCGCCAGCTGACTTTTGTTCCAGCGGTGTCAACGAACCGCATTAAAGAGAACCATATGAAAAACTTAGCCATAATCGGGGAAACCAAGGGGGAGGTTGCAGAATTAGCTCGACTAGCTCGGAGGTATTCGGAGAGCGGGGTAGGATCGGTCGCTCGGTCTTAGGAAGGATGTCGCGAATTCATCAAAATGCACCGAAAAATCAAAAGGAAGAATCAGAAAGTTACTTAAATGGGAGATGAGAGAATTACTTTAAAGTTACTCCGGGATTTATTCAATTTCTCTATAATATTTCAACTCGGGTGGAATTTCTATTCTTCACAAATAAAATACAGTAACTTCGATTAACTTCAACCAAATTAAATTGAATTAAATTCCAGAGAGTGAGAGTACGTGAATTGACCTTGAGAGAGAGGTTATCGCGAAGGGAATGGAAGGTCCGAAGAGTCCAGGCCAACGATCTCTCCGCATCGTCCAGAAACTGGAGTGCTGGAGGATCTGAAGGCGACGTTAATTCCAATGCGATGATCTCGGCGATTCTCCTCATAACAATAAATGACAATTAATGGGCGAGGGACTCAAGTATGCAAATGTCACGTAAGAGTACCATTTTGCCCCATGTTGGAGTCCGTCCTCCATCAGGAGCGTCGTGGCGTCACAGGAAAATTCCTGGAGCTCGCGAGCTTCAATGTCGTGATTTTCAAGGTCTCGTCTTCCAAGAAATCTTAAATTAATAGATTGAAACCTTGAGGGAACTTTACTGAGCTAGAAGAGCACTCATTTGAGACTTCAATTCGCTCCGGAAAGAGGAAAAACCGCCAGGTGCACGACAGCGTCACCCACGGCACGTGGGGAGCATGTGTGCACTTGTAGGCCTGTTTTATCCACTTTTTCCCACTAGAATTGGCACTGGACATTCCCCATACGTTCTCGAGGGTTCTAGTGAACTAATTATGCACTCAGAAGGTACATTAATTGTTCAACAAGACCTCTTGAAGAACAGAGAGGGCACGATGGCGCCATGGCAGAGCATAAGCCATGGGCGGCCTTTTATTGTGTCTCACTGTCCATTATCACTATCCCTGGAGAGTCACTGGGGTTTTATCACTGGGGAGAGGTCTAGGAAGCCGAACGAGGGTTTTATGCACTCACTGGTGCATTTTTCCTCTCGCTCGGAGGAGTCTTGGTGCTTGGGAATGCATCTCGGTGTCACTCTAGTGAACGCCGGTGCACTTTTCCCGGAGGTCATCACTGGGCACACTGGGAATAAATGCACTTCTCTCCTCGGAAGAGAGTGCACATGGTGGATAAAAATGTACTTACCATGTTCCTCGTGTGGGCCCTCGGCGATGGTCTCCACCAACTCTCTCGATCGTTGTCGATATTCTCGGGGATGTCGTTGCAGTGGTTGCTCGGGTCCAACTCTCTCTTAAATTGCGTTTAACCGGCGGAGGTTCTCAGCTGGGTGGTGCGACTGACATGCCGTCTAGCTGCCGCTGGGGCGGACTCACGTAAACGACCACGCGGGGATTTTGATTCAAATGGGTTTTAGACTTATTTAGGCATTTCGGCGTTAATTGTATTTTTTATGAATAAACCCAAGGAGTTTTTATCCATAATGACTGAACGATAGTTATCTGGAGGTTCGGAAAGGGGGAATTAAGGTAGTTGTTCGCCTTTTCCTCTCGCGAATGCATTTCACACCTGAGGAAGTGCACTTTCTCGCTGCTGTCACTCTCCCGGGAGTCATCCTGGAGTCACCGTGAACAAATCTAAATAGAGAATAGCCCATGGCGATCCATGCAGACGAGTATGTTCATACATGGTATGTTCATCCACATGGCCTTCCAGCTGCACTGGCGAATCCAATGACTCCACGAAGCGCCTTAGCCAGGGAGCGTGAGTGTTTCACCTCAACCTCTGTGATCAGCAGCCTGCACTCAACGAGATCAGCGAGATCTTACCGGGAAGCTCGGTGTATCGGCTCTGAACCGCGGTGGATCGTTGTCCCTCTCAGGATCCGCGAGATTTCAAAATACAAAAACATAACTAGGAAAATACAATTACTGTAAATTTTCCCTCAACTATAAAACCGAAAATCAATCCCCTAAAATCCGAAATAAACCAGAAAGATAACTGAAACTAAAAGAGAACAAAACTTTAATATGACTTGAACCGGAGATTTTACTTTTTACTTGTTTTTAATGTGTATCGACACGTGAATTTAATTATCTGTTGCAATTGAACGTTGTTTTTCCCCGCGAAGCCCCTCCTGATGTTCCTGGAGACCGGTTTTTGCGAGCTGGAGCTAAATGGGGTGTTGCATCGCCCTTCCGTAGGGGTGCTAACTTTTTGGGGTTAAGGAAATCGCGACTCTCCGAAAAGATCAAAATAAGTTCACACTTACCTACTCACTCTTACGATTTACTTAATTCTACGGCGAAGTTGTGTACAGGTGGCGGAATTCTCGAAAATTCCATCACGTGCTATCCTTGTCGCAAGACATCCTCGATCGGATGATCTAATACCGTTGTCGCAGGAGCTCACTCTCTTTCCAGCTCTCATGGTGTAAACCAAAGTTACTTTCACTGTGAATAAATTCAATTCGATATATACGTTAATTCCGATTGTTTTACGTAACAAAACCCTTCTATCCTTCACCGAATCCCACATTTTTTGAAAGGGGATTTTCGATTACACAAGTAATCGTCAATCTTCCTACCTCAAATTATTGATTGATAAAATGGTTAAAAATTTGATTATTTGAATTGATGATATTTAATTACTCAATAAATTACAAGGTTGATGTTTTTCAATTTAAGGGCTCCAAAAGTAATCGTAATAAAATATTACAAATTTGGCTATCCCTGGAGGGTATGTTCAATTCGGGAATCTGGTAATGCTAGCCAATATGTTCACGCTAATGGTGATAGGGTTATCACCGTAGGATGTTCTTACTCCTCCACCATCCTTCTAATGGCAATTATTTAATTTATTATGTTAAAATATGGGAATTCATAAAAAAACTCATGTTTCTTATTAGAAAATCCTTTGTTTGCTAACAGAGGATATATAGCGTGGGCGGGCAAACATCAAAGTCTGCCAGCACTTAGCGTTACCCAGGGTTCGCGATGTGGACGCAGCTGGTATTGAACCCCACAAAGCCCCAGTAGGGAGCCGGTAAATCACACCCACAATAGGCGGTATATCAGGGATCCCCATCAATATTAAATTTCTGTAATATTACGCAGATTTGACCCTTACATTATTGAAGGTTTAAAATATGTTTATTCAATTTTTCCAATAATATATTAATAATCTGATTTTTTACGAATAATGAAATATTCAAGATCTGTTAATATGCCACTGTAAATTTACTACTAAGTGAATAATTCAAATTTTTTGAAAGGGGATTTTCGATTACACAAGTAATCGTCAATCTTCCTACCTCAAGTTATTGATTGATAAAAGAGTTAAAAATTTGAATATTTGAATTGGTGATATTTAATTACTCAAAAAATTACAAGGTTGATGTTTTTTAATTTAAGGGCTCCAAAATTAATCGTAATTGTAATATTACAAATTTGGCTATCCCTGAAAAATAATCGATTGTCCCCATGAGATCCGCCATGTTCGATAAGTGACCCATCTCTTTTTTAATCTAGGAATAGGACTAGCGTCGCCGCAGCCGTAAGCGGCCGTGACGTTGATGCCCTTTTATAATACCTTTACTCGAAATTGTTGAGAAAATCCAAAAAATTTCATATTGAATACTTCTTTTTTCAATTGATTATTTATAATCATTTCCATTGTAAAAAGCAGTCTTGCTACTTATTGACTCCTTCCTGATCTCTTTGAAATTGAATATTTAGTATGGGGTATTCCATGTCAATTCGACCGATTTAAACCCTGACCATCTCAGATTCGCTTAATTTTTTTTCATGATTCTACTCGATGAAAAATCCACCCTGATTTTTTTTCAGATTTTTTTATCAATTCTTTAATTTTTTATCAATTTTTGAAGTAGATTAATGAAAGCCCTATTTTAAAAATCTGAAAAAATTCACATAAATTTTATCCTACCAACAAGTTATTTCAAGCTATTTTTTAGAGTGGAAATAGAAATAGTACGCCCTACGCTAACCCTATTTCTGTATGCGCTAGGAAAAAAATTACACCTTATCTATGGAATTTACGTTAACGGAAGTGTTGAATCCGAATCCGCCGTCGATTTTCATAATTTGTAGTCAGGTCTATTTATTTATAATATTTTAATTGTTGAATCGATCATATCATGGAAACGGTTGCAGATAGAGAAACAAATTTCAAACAAGTGATGTTTGCTATGTAAAAATACACATTTTTTATCATATAACTTTTTCTCCTAACTGCGATAGATAAAGAGTTATCATGGATGGGAGGGAAGTGGGCAGCACGTTAACACTTGCGCGGATGTTGGGGCGCTCTAATGTGTTCATTGGCAAACTCGATCGAGATAGAGGAGAATTCCATTCCGCATGATAAAATTCATATATTTTTCCATATACTGTACAAATTTTTTGTCATTGAGCACAGTGAATACCGCAAATCTATTTCCAAGGACTTGTCAATCTTAGTTTCTTGAACGACAGATTTGAACTTCAGCTCTTAATCATTACAATCGCAGAAGCTGGAGAAAAAATTCCATGGAGATTCGCCGAAATCTACATTTTAAGACATACTTCGACTTGATTATTGACTTCTCTCGATATTCATCAACGATTCAATTTCTTTCTGGGCGATTCCACGTGAAACCGAGAGTCGAAAAAAATCAATGACACTGACTTTGTTCAGTGGGAATCAAAGGCGACAGGAATTTTTTTTTATAAGCGAAAAAAAAGAAAAATTAAAAAAAAATCATAACTCGTTCAAAAGATTTTATCTTGGACTGAAATTTCAAACTGAAGCCTTATCTCACGATATAGAATTGAGAAAAAAATCATGAACAAAATCGGAATTCAATTTATAGAAATAATAGTATTTGCGAGAAACATTATAATCTGACAATAATGAGTATTTTTTTGAATCAATGCAGCTATCACACGATTAATTTCCATATTCACTCTAAAATATACCGTAAAATACTTTGTTGATAATATCAAATTTTTGTAATTTTTTTCAAATTTCCCAGTAGGGGCCTTCGTCAATCAACTTAGAAAATTCATAAAAAATTGACGGATCAAATGGCAAATAATCAATTGTATGTCAAAGTCAATAGTGGACATTTTTCATTTGAACCATTCTTCTCTATCTCGATCGAGTTTGCCAACGCATCGGACCGCCCCAACATCAGCGCAAGTGTTAACGTGCTGCCCACTTCCCTCCCATCCATGATAACTCTTTATCTATCGCAGTTAGGAGAAAAAGTTATACGATAATGTTTGAAACGCAACTAAAATTCCAGCACATTCTGGTCGACCATCGGCCTACTTCGAAAATCTCCGGGACCCTTCGGGGCATCAGTCATAAGTCACCGAAACACGCGCGAATCAGTTTAGGCTTAGCCTCTCACCGTACAAGTCTATCTCGAGCAAATCACCTGTAGACGTCGTATAGTATCCATTCGTATTTCAACGAGTTCACATCAACTAAGTAGTAGTCTCTCAACTAGTCCACAAGTATTAAGTAGAACTCAACGAGTAATTCAATGTGTAGTAATTCACCGAATAGTTATTAACGAGTATTAATCAACATTAGTAAGAGTTCATATTGAGAAGTCGATTCAGTCAATTAGCATTCAAAATTGAATACCTTTATTCAGTACATCACCTCTGTTGATTAAATTCAGTTTAAATTCAGTGGCTCACCAAATTAACGTGCAAAGACAATCATCAGTGACATTAGACTATCACCAATGAAATTACATATTACCAAAGAGTGTACATAAGTTTTGACAAAGTGGTTCGATCCCACAAAATAAAGTGTGATTTTTTAAATCCAGCTCATCAGTAATTTTCCCAACAGCTTCCTCCACATTTTCATCCCACATCCACCCTAAATCTAGTCATTCACCAAACAGATAAAAAATGTGTATTTTCACATAGCAAACACCTCTTGTTTGAAATTTTTTCTCTATCTGCCACCGTTTCCATGATAAGATCGATTAAACAATTAAAACATAAATAAATAGACCTGACTACAACTTGTAAAAATCGACGTCGGATTCGGATTCAACACTTCTGTTAATGTACATTCCATAGATAAAGTGTAATTTTTTTCCTAGCGCATACAGAAATAGGGTTAGCGTAGCGTGTACTATTTCTATTTCCACTCTAAACAATAGCTTGAAACAGCTTTTTGGTAGCATACAATTTTTGTGACTTTTTTCAGATTTTTAAAATGGGGCTTTCGTGAATCTACTTCAAAAATTGATAAAAAATCAGGCCCGGTCGCGCGCTTCGCGTCCTCCCTCTTTGGGGTATGACCGGTAGGGGTTGGTGGAATTGGGTGTGACCCATCACAGGTCGAACCAATAACTTCCTGACCATTTGTTTTTGTTGACGCTGGGGTCATGCCACAGTGAATGCGGCGCACGCTATACGCAACGCTAGTCATTGGCAGAAATATTCGGAAAACAGTTGGATAATTATTTCATGCATTGCATGCGTTTAGCGTTGCATTCATTGTGGCATTACCCTTAGGGTGATTTCGCAAAGAATGCATTTGTAATTGAAGTTAACTTAAACTTCAATCAAGTCTGAGTTAAACCCATTTTTTACTTGACCCACTTCAAAATTCTCTCAACTCCGAAACTGATCCACTTAAAAAATTTCAACTTCAAAGTTGATCCACTTCAAAATTTTCCAACTTCAAAGTTGAACCACTTGAAAATTTCGCAACTTCAAAGTTAAGCCACTCTAAAATTTTCTAACATTCCCTTTTCTGCTTCTGAATGGAAGCTATGTAATTGTAATTTTTTTCGATTTCCTAATTTCGGGTGGAAATGCCTAGAAATGTCATGAAACGTGTGCATATGTCCCCAATTGCCGCCATAACTCGAGAACGGTTAGCGCAAAGAACTTGAAATTTTGGCTGCTATCTGGTACTATTAATACTCAAAACTGGGCTAAATTTCAGCTTGATCGGCTGAGCGGTTCCTGAGATACAGCAATTCCTCAAAAATCGTTTTTTGCCGATATCTCCTGAATCATTCCACCGATTCGATTTTTTTTTTCAAAATACTCGTTGTGATGATACCTCTCCAAATGGATCGAAAAAAGACCATTACACCCCAAGCAATGTGGCTTTATTCTCGTTTTTTCATTTTTTCGCTGAAATTGCTTGTAAACATGATAACTTGAAAAATAATTGAGATAGAAACTTCAAACTTGGTAGAATTTCAGGTCTTGTAATAAGAAAGTTTGGTATTTTGGATGAGCAAAATCAGACTAGTAGTTTCGGAGATATTCAACTTTTTATGTGAAACTGTTTTGCTCAATATCTCAAAAACTATACAACCGATTTCCATTTTTTTCCCCAAAATGTTCGTCTTGATGTCATCTACCTGCATCAATCAAAATATGTATAACCCTCTATAGAAACTTTTAAAGATATTGCCGTTTTTGTATTTTTTTGGTCAGAATTCACTTTTGAATACTATAACATGGATTAAAATCAGGGAAACCTTTTGAAGCATTGACTACTAGTTAGGATTGTCAAATAACATTTATATATCCAATTTTAGGTCAATATATTCAATAGTTACTGAGATAGAACAATTTATCAAAGATTCTTAAGAAGAACAGGATCAACGCATCAATATTTAACTGTCCATTTTCACTCTAGGCTGATTTAGAAAGATCATATCCATAAAAAAAAAATTTTTTTTCATTTTATAGAAATAGAGAAAATGAGGTAACGGTTTTATGACCACCGCAACCGCACGCTACCCATGTAACCACTAATGTTTCGCGTATTTACTTATTCTCACTCCCTATTTATTCTAATCGACTACCTGAACATAAAAAGTCATGATTGAAATTTTTTAAAAAAGTAACTCTGTTCTTAAGGTATAATATTATTCGGCTAAATTTCAATGTTGCTGCTTCTCTATTTTAATGGGTGGAAAAAAAAATGTACATACGTAAAAGGGGCAGAGTCTATGGCACATCAAAAGGTAATAAAATTTGAGTATTGTTGGCCATAACATTTTCAAAAATACCAACCAATAAGTTTTCATTTCCCAGAAACATGGACCGAGTTCCATTCGGAAATATACTACCAATGGAATTGGTAGAAACTAAAATTGAAGAAAAAAAAATTACACAAAAAGTAACAGTCATGAGTGATCTGTCAAAAAGCTTTCGTCATACTGCTTGTTTTTAATTGCAAAATTCGAAAGTTTTATTTAAAAAACTCAACAATCACTGAGGAAATTTTGCTCAAAATCCAATGAGAATCAAGTTATGTGGAGACGCATCTATTACACAAAATTAACTCAAACCCCATCGTTAGCTTAGGTAAAATGGTCGAATTTCTATGAAATTAACCCTTTTTGGCATTTTTTACAAGTTTTATGCAGATAAATAAAAAACCGCTGAGTCAATTGTTTTCGATAAACTAAGCAGTTCTAAGTTACATGAACACGCATCGTTTGAAGGTAGAAAAAAATCAATGCCTTCATTCGTGCAAGAGATATCGTTTGATAAAATTTTGGTCGCATACGTACACACACACACACACACACACACACACCCCTCTTACGAACTGCAGCACCTTGTTGACGGTGGAGGGGCTTAAGGGATGTTCCCAAACTAAGAAGCAGTTCGAAAAAAGCAGATACCTTCCGAATAGGCTCGTGACTGCGTTGACAAAATCCGCAGAACGACCACAGGAGATATGCTGATCATCCTCTCAAAGGATAAGGAGAACGAATTTGATAGCCTCCACAANAGAGGAAGTCCCGAGAATCACCACCGACGGACACCAAGGACCCCAAGAAGAAGAAGAAAGATGAGGTGAAGGTCGCTCATGCCCAGAGCAAAAAGGAGGATCTACCTGCAAAGTCTTTGAACTGGGAGCAGGTCAAGACCAAAAAGAAGAGGCAGCTGCAGCCGCCAGAAAAGCCTCAGAAGAAGGAGGTGAAAAAGAAGAAACAGAGGGTACTGGTAACAAGGCCAAATGCGCTGATCGTACGCATGAAGGACAAGCAGCAGTACTCGGAGGTACTCAAACGAGTGAAGCAGCAGATACCTTCCGAACAGGCTCGTGACTGCGTTGACAAAATCCGCAGAACGACCACAGGAGATATGCTGATCATCCTCTCAAAGGATAAGGAGAACGAATTTGATAGCCTCCACAAGGCGATAGCCGAGCTCCTTGGAGACGAGGCTGATGTCCTCAGTAAAGGACCACAGGAGGAACTTGAGATTAAGGATCTCGACGAGCTGACGACGAAGGAAGAGGTGCTTGAAGCCCTGAGACTCACAGCCGGGGTAGATTGTCAAATTTCCCCGGATGCCATCAGGTCTTTGCGCAAGGCCTACGGAGGTACCCAGACTGCTTCAGTGACACTGGCCGCAGCCGTCGTGAAGAAAGTCCTAGGCGATCGAGGCAAGATCCGTATAGGATGGGTGAACTGCCGGATCAGACGGGTGGAGAGAGTGATCAAGTGCTTCAAGTGCTGGCACTATGGGCATCTCGCCATCAAATGTAGGAGTCAAGTGGACAGAGCAAAGCTCTGTACAAAATGTGGGGAAGATGGACACAAAGCTGCTGGCTGTGAAAAAGCAGCCCTTTGTGCCTTATGCACTGAGAGAGATCCATCGAAGGATTGTGCCCATATTGCTAGTAGCAGCAGATGCCCTGTCTTCAGGGAGGCACATCAGAAGGTGAATAAGAAACAGTAATGCGGATACTACAGCTCAACCTCAACCACTGCGAGGCCGCACACGATCTGCTCATGCAGACGGTGCGGGAGCTGAAGTTCGATCTGGTGATCGTCTCGGAGCCATACAGACATTTGAGCAATCAGCCCTGGGAGACGGATAAGAGTCGCAAGGCCGTAATCTGGTCTTGTGGGAAGTTTCCGTTTCAAAGCATTGCGACTACTGATGAAGCTGGCTTTGTGGTAGCTAAGCTGGATGGAATTTATTTCTACAGCTGTTATGCTCCACCAAGCCTCACCCTTGACGAATTCACGGACTTCCTGCATAGACTAACTGAGGACGCGAAGCAGCACTTCCCTATTGCAATCACGGGGGACTTCAACGCCTGGGCAGTCGACTGGGGTAGCAACGAGAAAAAAGCAAGCGGGCAAGCACTACTGGGGGCCATGTCTTCGGTGGACATTGTCCTGTTGAACAACGGTGATGGACCCACGTTCGAAAGAGGAGACAGGAGCTCAATAGTAGACCTCACCTTCGTCAGTAGTAATCTCGCAAGGGAAAACTACTCCTGGAAGGTGATGGATATCTACACCGCTAGTGATCATCGAGCAATCTTTTGGGAGGTGTCCGCTGGTCGAAAAAACAGACCAATGCCTAGGAAGACAAACGAAATCGGCTGGAAGGTGAGCACCTTCGATCCTAGCACATTCTCAGTGGCACTGGATGATTACCCCATACGGGGCAGCAGTGCTACGGAGAAAGCCGAGGATCTCATGAGAAGAGTTAGCGAGGCTTGTGATGCCTCAATGCCTCGAAAACGCAGTGGAGGCCGTCTGCCACCAGTGCACTGGTGGAATGATCATATTGGAGCTCTTCGAGAGGAGTGCGTTAAGGCTAGAAGGTCGGCTCAGCGTGGTCGGAAAAAGCTGAACTCCGAAGAACTGGAGAAGAAATGGAAGGATGCTCGCCGAAAGCTCAACAAAGCTATCAAGGAGAGCAAAAAGAAAAGTTGGACTGGACTCCTTGACGAAGTCGAGAGTGACCCGTGGGGAAGACCGTACAAGGCGGTTATGACGCGGCTGAAAAGCAGGCCTATGCCATCGCCGACCTGTCCCGAGCTCTTGAAGGAGATTGTAGCGGTGCTTTTCCCGCGACAACCGGAATTTCAGCGTGCCAATACACGAGGAAAGACTTTGATGGTCCCATCGATCACCGAGGAAGAGCTGATGGAGGCGTGCGACAGATTCGGGAATGCCAAGGCCCCGGGTCTTGACGGGATCCCAAACATCGCACTGAAAGCCGCTATCCATGCGTTGCCAGGCCTCTTCTTGGACGTTTTCAACGAGTGTCTCAGCGAGGGCATCTTCCCTGCAAAGTGGAAATAGAGGCTAGTGTTGCTCCCGAAAGGGAAAAAAACACCGGACGAACCTTCATCNGCAAAAAGAAAAGTTGGACTGGACTCCTTGACGAAGTCGAGAGTGACCCGTGGGGAAGACCGTACAAGGCGGTTATGACGCGGCTGAAAAGCAGGCCTATGCCATCGCCGACCTGTCCCGAGCTCTTGAAGGAGATTGTAGCGGTGCTTTTCCCGCGACAACCGGAATTTCAGCGTGCCAATACACGAGGAAAGACTTTGATGGTCCCATCGATCACCGAGGAAGAGCTGATGGAGGCGTGCGACAGATTCGGGAATGCCAAGGCCCCGGGTCTTGACGGGATCCCAAACATCGCACTGAAAGCCGCTATCCATGCGTTGCCAGGCCTCTTCTTGGACGTTTTCAACGAGTGTCTCAGCGAGGGCATCTTCCCTGCAAAGTGGAAACAGCAGAGGCTAGTGTTGCTCCCGAAAGGGAAAAAACCACCGGACGAACCTTCATCCTACCGTCCTCTCTGCATGCTCGATACAGCTGGTAAGATCCTTGAACGCATCGTCCACAGAAGAATAGAAGCAGCTGTCGAACCAATGCTGTCCAACGACCAGTTCGGCTTCCGGAGAGGCCGTTCAACCCTTGAAGCGATCAATCTAGTTGTCGATACAGCTAGGGAGGCGATTTCAGGGGAGAGATGGCTTGGAGGCACAAAGAAGTACTGCCTGGTGGCAACACTGGACATCAGGAACGCCTTCAACTCAGCCCGATGGGACTGCATCATGGCGGCCCTTGAGAGATTTGGTGTACCTGAATATCTGCGGAGGATGGTGGACGACTACTTCACCGAAAGGGTCCTCAAGTACGACACGGAGAGTGGCCCCAAAGAGTACAGAGTCACTGGAGGGGTACCTCAGGGCTCGGTGCTGGGTCCTCTTTTGTGGAACATCATGTACGACGGACTGCTGAAGCTGATACTGCCACGCGGTGTGCGGCTCGTGGCTTTTGCAGATGATGTGGCCGTAGTGATTGTAGGAAAATACCTGGAAGACATGAAGCTCACCTTCGGAAGGACTTTCGAGGTGATTCGCCGTTGGATGGACTCCGTCGGCCTGAGCCCGGCTGAGCATAAAACGGAGGCCGTGTTGATCACAAGCAGAAAGGTGTTGGAGACAATCACGCTGCAAGTCGGGGATTATGAGCTCACATCCCAGCCGTATATTCGGTACTTGGGAGTGATGATTGATGCCCGACTCAGTTTTAAGCAGCAAGTGGAACACATCACAACTAAGGCGTCAGGGGTTCGAGCAGCTTTGTCTCGCCTCATGCCCAACATTGGAGGTCCCAAGCAGAGGAGACGAGCATTACTGTCATCGGTGATTAGGTCAGTCCTCACCTACGGCATTGCTGTATGGGCGGAGGCCCTTCAATTACAGCAGAATTAGCGCAAAGTGGGGCCTGTCTACCGACTCAGTGCCCTTAGAGTCGCCAGCGCATTTCGCACCGTGTCCAACGATGCCGTGTGTGTTATAGCCGGAATGATGCCAATTGAAGTGCTAGCCGAGGAACGAAGATCCCTATTCCAGCAAAAAGGAGAGACGTCATTAAGTCCAACCGAGATTCAGGCTGAGGCCAGACGAAAGAGCATAGAATGATGGCAGTTACGATGGAGTACCTCACTGAAAGGTAGATGGACATATCGTCTTATCCCGCAGGTGAGTGCTTGGGTCAATCGTGAGTACGGAGAGACTAACTACTATTTGACACAGTTGCTTTCAGGACATGGGTGCTTCCGGGCTTACCTTCATAAATTCAAACATGAAGATTGCCCGGATTGCCCGACCTGCTTAGGTACCACGGAAGACGCAGAGCATGTATTTTTCATGTGTCCACGTTTCAGAACGAGTCGCTTGGAGTGGGAGAATGAACTTGGAGCATCGATCCTGCCCGAGAACTTGGTGGAAGCCATGCTGTCATCGAAAACAGCCTGGGACGCAACGAGTGACTTTGCAACGAAAGTCATAAAGGAGCTCCGCGAGGAAGAGCGCCGTCGAAAGAACGCTGTATAGGAGAAAAAGCTACCGGAACCTTCTTCCCACGCCTAACACCTAAGTGAGGAAGGAGGACGTACGGTTAGTGATGTTAGTAGAGGAAGAGTAAGAGCTGATGTCCCCCCCCCGCGAAGTAATGCCTGACGGCCGTTCCGTGGGGAATATGGGGTAAGAGGAATTGAGGAAAGAGGGCTTTACTCAGTAAAAATCTGAGATCCGTTTTTTTTTAACATCCTTTTAACGGAATCTTTTGAAGATCACCTTAAACCTCAAAAAAAAAAACACACACACACCCCTCTTACGAACTGCAGCACCTTGTTGACGGTGGAGGGGCTTAAGGGATGTTCCCAAACTAAGAAGTAGTTCGAACCGACGTCTGTCCTTTTCAGGACATCATAGAAGAGAAGCCCAACTCCAAAGGAAGCGTGCAGTGTGGGCTCCCTACAACAGCCTGCCCTAATGTCAAGGTGTTCACCGTGCTAAGTTCTGGAAGGCGCCAGGGGTAGTTGGCGTCGCGAACAGTGGTCCCTGGGGCATCAGTTCCCACCCCAGGTGTATTAAGTGGCCTTACTCCTATACCCGGGGCTCTGTCAGGAGTGGACTGTTATACTTCCCTAGGTATTCGTGGAAACAGAATGGAGGGAATTTATAAAACAAAAATAATTGAAGATATAGGAGGGATGAGCAGGCAAGTGTCTCGATGCAGACACATCAATCATGGGAGAGACTCGAGAAGATCCTGAATGAGCTTCACGAGTTTACCCAACCGAAGACAAATGTCCACAAGGAGATCAAATCAAAAGTGGTGTCCGCGAGGACCGCCTTCAGAAGGCTCAAGGAGCTGGTGGACAGGGAGGCAACACAACAACCTCCGACTACCACATTTGCACAAGCCTTGAGAACGCCTGTGCCAGTGCGAGAGCGAAATGTCACCGAAACGTCTGCCCATGACACGGAAGTGACTGACGACGGGGGGTCAACCACTGGGGACAGCCGGGACATTCGCAGGCAAACGGCAGCAGCGGACTTCACCATGCCTCGAGAATAAGGCCCCGAAGAAGCCGAAGGCAGGAGGACCAACTCTTCCAACGAGAACGGATGCAGCGCAGACTGCCAGGGATACGGACTGGCAGACTGTGAGAGGGAGAAAGAAGGGGGAGCGAGGCAAAGCTCAGCCTCCAAAGAAACCACAGCAGCAGAAGAAGTCGCGCAAAACATCGACAAGACCTGATGTGCTGATTGTCCGCCCCAAGGACAAAACGAAGTATGCGGAGATGCTACGGCGGGTGAAGAAGAATGTTTCCGCCGAGCAGGCCACCGCCTGTGTTGAGAAAATCAGGAGAAAAACCACTGGAGATCTGTTGATTATCCTGACCAAGGATACAGCAAATAAAGGACATGACCTACAGAAGGCCATAACTGATATCCTCGGGGATGATGCTGAAGTCATCAGTAAGGAGACCCAAGAGGAGCTTGAGATTAGGGACATTGAGGAGACCACGACCAAGGAGGAAGTTCTCGCAGCACTTCAAAGGGCAGCCGGGGAGGGATGCGACATCACCCTCGATGCTATCAAGTCGCTGTGCAAAGCATACATGGGCACCCAAACTCCCTCGGTAGCGCTGGCAGCAACGGTGGCTGCGAAAGGCGTAGGTGAGCACGGTAAGATCCGCATAGAGTGGACCAATTGCCGGATAAGAAGGGTGGAGAGACCTGTAAAGTGCTTCAAGTGCTGGAACTATGGACACCTATCCACCAGATGCACGAACACAGCAGACCGAGCAAAACTCTGTATCAGATGCAGAGAAACGGTCCATAAGTCTGCTGACTGCCAGAAGGATGCCCGATGCGCTCTGTGCGTTGAGAAAGGGAACGTGGAAAATCTTGCTGTAGCTGGCAGCAGTAGATGCCCGGTCTACAGGGAAGCATACTAGAAGATGTGCAACAAACGAAGATGAGGGTACTTCAGCTGAACCTCAATCACTGTGAGGCCGCACATGATCTGCTTATGCAGACGGTGCGTGAGCTGGAAATAGACCTGGCGCTGATCTCGGAACCGTATAGACACCTGGCCACACAACCGTGGGTAACGGATACCACCACCAGGGCCGTTATTTGGTCCTGTGGTAAGTGTCCGTTCCAGAGCGTGGTCAATTGTGGAGAGGTGTACTTTGTGGCGGCTAAGCTGGAGAGAATTCGTTTCTACAACTGTTATGCTCCACCCAACCTCACTTTCGATGAGTCCACCGTCTTTATGGATCGATTAACTGAGGATACGAGACAGCACTTTCCTGTGGCAGTTGCCGGGGACTTCAATTCCTGGGCGGTCGACTGAGGCAGCAGGTACACCGACGTAAGGGGACGAGCACTACTGGAGGCTATGTCAACCATAGATGTAGTTCTGCTTAATAATGGTGAAAAACCAACATTCATGCGGGGAGAGGCAAGTTCGATTGTGAACCTGACCTTTGTGAGCAATGCCCTCGTGAGGGGCAATTACTCCTGGGAAGTGGCAGACTTCAACATAGCCAGTGAGCACTGTACAATACTATGGGAGGTATCGACGGTTCAGAGGGTTAGAGAAGCATGCCCGAAAACCAATACAATTGGCTGGAAGGTTAGCAACTTCGACCTTGACACGTTTTTGATTGCGCTGGACGCTCGCCCAATCGATGGTAGAAATGCCATGGAGAAGGTCACCGAGATCATGAGGAGAGTCACGGACGCTTGCGATGCTAGCATGCCTCGAAAGCGTACTCAAAGCGGGCTCCCACCGGTACATTGGTGGAATGATCCAATCGCTATCTTGCGTAAGGAGTGTCTCAGGGCGAGGAGGTTATCACAACGTAGCAGGAAAAGGCCAAACTCCGAAGAACTGGAGGCCCAACACAAGAGTGCGCGCCGAGAACTGAACAAGGCAATAAAGTGCAGCAAGAGGCAAGGCTGGAAGAAGCTAGTGGATGAAGTTGAGGATAATACATGGAGAAGGCTCTATAAGGTCGTGATGTCGCGGCTGAGAAGTCAGCCGATGCCCTCACCGACATGTCCCCAGCTCCTGGAGAAGATCGTCTCGGCACTGTTCCCTCAATAACCAGAGCTCAACCGGCTATCAAGACAATGTGAGGTGGAGGCCATCCCGCCTATCACAGAAGATGAACTGATGGAAGCATGCGGTAGAGTAGGCAATACCAAAGCCCCTGGTCCAGATGGTATACAAAACATTGCGCTGAAAGCAGCCATTAAGGCGGTGCCAGCGCTGTTTTTGGATGCTTATGATGCATGCATAACGGAAGGTTACTTCCCTCCGAAGTGGAAGCAGCAGAGGCTAGTGCTTCTCCCAAAAGGAAAGAAGCCGCCGGACGAGCCATCATCTCATCGTCCACTCTGCATGTTGGACAGAGCCGGGAAGATCCTTGAGCAAATCGCTCATAGGAGGATCGAAGCAGTAGTCGACCCGCTGCTTGCTGATGAACAACATGGCTTCCGAAGGAATCCCTCCACCCTGGATGCTATTAACATCGTCGTCAATACAGCCAAGGATGCGATTTCGGGAACCCGATGGAGAGGGAGCACAAAGAAGTACTGTCTGGTAGCAACACTTGCCCGAATATCTGTAGAAATTGGTCAGGAGCTATTTCCCCGACAGGATCCTCAAATATGACACGCAGACTGGTTCCAAAGAGTACAGAGTCACCGGAGGAGTTCCTCAGGGCTCTGTGCTGGGTCCACTGATGTGGAATATCATGTGTGACGGATTCTTGAAGCTGACGCTGCCAAATGACGCGAGGCTTATGGCATTTGCGGACGACGTTGCTGTGGTGATTGTGGCGGAACACCTGGAGGAGATCCATCTCACGTTCTACCTAATCTTTGAGGAGATATGTCGGTGGATGGACACAGTGGTGGTGACACTGGCAGAACACAAAACGGAGGCCGTGCTGATTACTAGTCGGAAAAAAGTTGAGACAATCACGCTGAAAGTTGGGGATTATGAACTCACTTCCCAACCATTCATTCGGTACCTGGGAGTGATGATTGACACCCGCTTGAACTTCAAGCAGCAGGTGGAACACGTGGCAACCAAGGCCTCAGGGGTTCGAATACTCTTACCCCGCCTCATGCCAAACATTGGAGGTCCCAAACAAAAAAGAAGAGGNTATCACAACGTAGCAGGAAAAGGCCAAACTCCGAAGAACTGGAGGCCCAACACAAGAGTGCGCGCCGAGAACTGAACAAGGCAATAAAGTGCAGCAAGAGGCAAGGCTGGAAGAAGCTAGTGGATGAAGTTGAGGATAATACATGGAGAAGGCTNGACGTCAGTGCTGACTTATGGGATTCCCATCTGGGCCGATGCGCTCCAGTTCCAGGAATCTCGGCGTAAGATCGATCCCGTCTATCGGCAGAGCGCCCTGAGAGTTGCTAGCGCGTACCTCAGTGTCGAAAGATGCAGTTTGTGTGATCGCCGGAATGCTACCCATCAAAGTATTGACTGAAGAGCGGAGGTGTCTTTACCGTCGGAGAAGGCACACTATATTGCGCCCAAAAGATCTCAGGGAAGAGGAGAGACGGAACAGCACCAGCCGCTGGCAGGTGTTGTGGGATACCTCAGCGAAAGGAAGGTGGACTCACCGTCTAATACCACAGTTAGATATTTGGCTGAACCGTCCCCACGGAGAGGTAACTACCATCTGACGCAGATGCTCTCAGGACACGGATGCTTCCGGAAGTATCTTCATCAATTCAAACTTGAAGAGACCCCGGAGTGCCCGACTTGCAGTGGAGAAGGAGAAGATGTTGAGCACGTGTTTTTCAGGTGCAAACGCTTTGCATGGCTTCGCAGTAGTTGGGAGACTGCAGTGGAACAGAGAGTCCTAGCTGTAGACCTGGTGAAAGTCATAATTTCATCGAAAGCAGCATGGGATGCCACGAGCACGTTCTGAAAGAACTTCGGCTGCGAACTGATGGGAGAGCTGCGGCTAAGACCCTGTGAAGTAATGGCTAACGGCGGTTCCGTAGGGGGGAGTAGAATTACCGCGTCGTGGTCTGTTTTTTAGTCCGTATGGGTTGCAAATTAGCCGAGCTGAAAGCAGGTCCCACTTACCGGGAGTGAGACCTGGGCTCGTGGTCGTTACCGTCAAGATCTGACTCGGGCACAACGTGCGTAAAGAGCATTTTCCAGACCATGACGTAGGAAAAAAAAATACACACACATACAGATCCTGTCAGTAAGGAACGCCTTTACTTTCCGAAAGCTTCGCAGGCTGGAAGGTACTGCTACGTGGCGCGTAGCGCAGGTGGTAGATAGGAGAAATCTCGATATTCTGAACTGCCGTTCAGAATATAGGGTATCGACTAAATAAAATACGTCGGCGCGAACCAACACCTTCCGAGAAACCCAACTCTAAAAGAGGTGTGCAGGGTGGGCTCCCTAGAACACCCCCGGGTCAGGCTCCCGATAACAGCTCGTAGAATTATGATGAGTGATGATAAAATAAAGAGTTCCCATGCAGGTAGCCCTCTGAGGGAGAATCCTGCCATCAGCGCTAATGCTGGTGCCGGCTCCATGGATATGGGAGGAGCCAATCGTCATTTTATTGGAACAAAGGTGGACGGCTTGGCCTCGCGTGCTACAAGTGGAAATGAGCGACCCCCGTAGGACTCAGATCACCGGGATACACTCGAAAACGAGGAATTCCTGTCGGCTAGACAGAACACGTCGGTGTCTCTCGAAGAGCTGGGCAAAGCTATCGAAATGATACACGCGTTCATCAGGAGCAAGAAGAACCTGCACGCTGAATTGACCAGCTTTGCTACCACGACGCTTAGCAAGTACAAGAAGTGCACCAGACTCCGGGAGATAGAGGATGTAGTCCTCCGAAAGTTCAGTGAACCGACCACAGTAATAGAGGAAAGTTCGCAAACAACACCGTCGCTCATTCACACGTACTCGAGCGTGCTGAGGAATACCACAGGGGATGTGACTCCAATATCCAGGGACCTGAAGAGAGGGAAGAGGAAGAAGGAGCCGACCCCTACACCGCCGTCAGCCGAGATGAAGAAGTCTCGGAAGAAACGCCGGAAACAAGGAGACGCCCCTCAAGAAATCCGAGAAACTCGGGTGGAGCAGGCACGAGAGACGAAAGACAAGTCGGCGCCTGCCCATCGGAAGGTACCGGAGAAGCTGCGGGCTTGGCAGGAGGCGACGAAGAACAGAAGGCCCAAAAAAGCGGCTCGGCCTAAAACTCGTCCAGATGCGTTGCTCCTCACAGCGAAAGAGGGGAAGAGCTACGCTGAAATCCTCCGCAAGGTGAAGCAGGAGGTTGGCGACCCCGGTGACTGCGCAGACAAGATACGCAGAACGAAGACTGATGCACTCCTCATTGTTCTGAACAAAAACAAGTCTGGAAGTGCAGCTCGTCTACAAGCTGCTATGGCAGATGTCCTCAAGGACGATGCAGAGGTGGTGAGTAAGACTCCAGAAGTGGTTCTGGAAATGAAAGATCTTGATGAGATCACTACCAAGGAGGAAATATGGGAGGCTATCCAGAAACAAGACGGTGTGAATAGCAGCATCCCCATGAATGCCATCAAGTCTCTTCGAAAGGCCTATGGGGGAACGCAGAGAGCGACTATCAGAGTCACCTCAGACGTGGCCTCGAAACTGGAAGAAAAAGGCAAGATCCGGATAGAATGGGTTAACTGCCGTATTGGCGCCACGAACAGGCCGACAAGGTGTTTCAAGTGCTGGCACTACGGTCATCTTGCCGTGGGATGTAAAAGCGATGTTGACCGGTCCAAACTCTGCGCCAAATGTGGAGAGGCTGGTCATAAAATTCCTGACTCTAAGAAGAAAGCCAGGTGTGCAGTCTGCACTGGACAAGGTAGCGCAAAAAATATTGCCCATGTCGCTGGGAGTAGCAAATGTCCCCTCTACAAGGCAGCAATCAAGGCGCTGGATAACAAACGATGACGAAGAAGATACTCCAGCTCAACCTCAATCATTGTGAGGCTGCCCAAGATCTACTCATGCAGACCGTGCGAGAGCTGAAGATGGATGTGGCTATTATATCTGAGCCATACAGGACACTAGCAACGAAACCCTGAGTGCCCGATATTCGCAGGAAGGCCGTCACTTGGTCTTGCGGCCAGTGTCCGCTCCAGAGCGTTGCCGTCAGCGGGGATGGCTATGTTAGGGCCAAGCTGGAGAACGTACACTTCTACAGCTGTTATGCTCCGGCTAGCCTTACTCATGATGAGTTTGCGGACTTCCTAGGCAGACTTGTCCAGGATGCGAAGGAGCACTTCCCTATTACAGTAGCAGGGGACTTCAACTCCTGGGCTGTCGATTGGGGGAGCAGAGAGACCACCATGAGAGGTCAAGCTCTTCTGGAGGTCATGTCTGTATTAGATGCGGTACTCTTAAACAACGGAGATGAACCAACCTTCGTGAGAGGAGATGGGACGTCGGTCATCGACCTCACCTTTATGAGCAGTAGCCTCGCACGGGGTAGCGCATGGAAGGTGACTAATGTCTACACCCACAGTGACCATCACGCGATCATTTGGGAACTGTCCAAGAACCGAAAGGTAGTGACTTGCAGGACTGAGACGACGAATTCAGTTGGCTGAAAAGCCGACCAATTCGACCTTGCACTCTTTCGGGAAGCGTTGGAGCACCACCGCCCCTTCAAGGAATCATCGGCGGACAGGGAAGTGGAGGAGGTCATGAGGAGAGTCACTGAGGCCTGTGACACCACCATGCCTCGGAAACGCCCTGTAAGCCGACTCCCACTAGTCCACTGGTGGTCCGAAGAAATTGCAACTCTTCGAGCAGAGGCGAACCGCGCAAGAAGGCTGTATCAGCGAGGGAAGGGCAAGACAAACCCTGAGTAGCTGAAGAGGGAGCACACAGTGGCTCGCTTAAAGCTGAAGAAGGCCATCAAGCGCAGCAAAAATCGATGCTGGAATGAACTCCTAGAGGAAGTGGACGATGACCCGTGGGACAGACCATACAAGGTCATTATGTCGCGTCTCAGGTACCAGCCGATGCCGACACCGACTGATCCAGAGCTGCTCCGTAAGATCGTTAGGGCATTGTTCCCAGAGCAGAGGAACGAAGACCCTCTCTGCACCAGCAGAAAGGGTCGACCTCACTGAGGCCAGCCGAGCTGAAGGCCGAAGAGAGACGTAAGAGCATGGAGAGATGGCAGTCACAATGGGACATCTCACTAAAAGGGAGATGGACGTATCGCCTCATCCCTCAGGTAGGTGCTTGGGTAAACCGTAAACATGGTGAGGTTAACTATTACTTAACTTAGATGCTTTCAGGCCATGGATGTTTTCGGGCGTATCTTCATAAATTCAAACATGAGGATTCCCCGAAATGCCCCTTTTGCACTGTAATTGATGAAGACGTGGAACATGTGTTTTTTGCATGTCCACGTTTCAGAACGGGCCACTCGGAGTGGGAGTCTGGACTTGGTGGAGCGGTCCTGCCTGAGAACCTGATGGAAGCAATGCTGTCATGTAAGGCAGCCTGGGACGCGACGAGCGACTTCGCGGCAAAAGGCATGAAGGAGCTGCAGGAGGAAGAGCGTCGCTGAAATAATGCTGCATAAGAGGAAAAACAACCGGAACCTCCTTCTCACCCCCAACATATGAGTGAGGAAGGAGGACGTACGGCACAGCATTTTGATAGAGGAAGAGCCACAGCTAGAATGTCCCCCACGTGAAGTAATGCCTAGCGGCGGTCCCGCGGGGAGTATGGGGTAAGTGAAAACTGGTCTGACTGGAGTTTAGTCGGTATTGACAGTATGTCCGAGTCCGACACTCGCCTGACGGACGGAACCATGGGTCACCTCCCTCGGGCGGTAGTGCGTAAACGCATTCTCCGAACAGACCAAGAAAAACAACACACACACACACATACAGACATGTCTTAAAAAATGTATCAGGATGATTCCGGAGGTCGAGAAATGTGGAGAAATCATCGAAATTCCACATTCGATTCTCGGGGTCATTACAATTACTTCCCCCCTTCGGGTCGGGAAGTTAAAAATTCATGTTTGAATAACTCCAGAGCCGCTGAGACAATTTTGCTGGAATTTCATTCCGGTCTTAGGTACACAAAGCTCCATCGATTGTGATGGAGAGAAATCGATCCCATCGTTACTTTGAGAGAAATCGCCAAATTTGTAAGAAAATGTCATTTTTCGACGTTGATTTCCTAGTTTTACTGCAACATCTAAAGAACCGCTGAGGCGATATTCTTCAGAATCTAATCAGTTCTAAGTTCCATGAAAATGCATTGAATACGAAAAAAAAATTGAATCGCGTTGTTTGTTCGAGAGAGATCGTTGGGCAAAATTTTGTTTACGTACATACATACATACACACACACACATCCGCACATAGAGACCGGTCTCCAAAAAGGGTCGGGAGAGTTCATAGGGGTCATGAAACGTGGAAAAACCATGAAATTTCCACATTCGTTTTTCGGCGTCATTACGATAACTTCCGCCCTTCGGGTTGGGAAGTTGAAAAATGAAGGAATTCATATACGAAACATATTACATTCGTATTCACGTTTCAATTCTATCGTTCCAAAAGCGAGTGAATTCTCTCAGTTTTTTCCTGCATTTATGCTGATTTTCAGTAATACTCCGGATTATCATTGCGACACATTGCTGATTAGTGTTCTCCTCACCTGTCCTCTATCATAATTTTTTCAAAAATCTGTACGACGAAATTTTCATGATCCATTCCAATAATTCAAGAATGGTAAAGTCAATTGTTCTCATCTTATTCAATCAGTTCAGGTGGTTGAGTAGATACGCGTGACTCAATGAGGGTTGTGAAACAAGGGAGTAAATGGACTCCTGACCCAGAATACTGGAAATTTTATTACAGTACACTTCTTTTCTTCTGATTACGTCTCAGTCATATTGATCTTTTCTATTGACTCTTCTTCGCCTCTTCTAATGCATACGATCCCATCTATATTAATTTCACCACATATTCTTTCTAATTCTTCTTTTCTGACCCAGTGTATTCAGTCATTCAGGGCACACGGGTTCATTTTTCCCCGCGGTCCATTTCACCCCCAGGTCCATGTCCCCCCATTCCACCCCACGTGGGGGTTTTATGGAGATCATTATTGTGATCACTTATGGAATCAGAGCTATGATAATGAAAAGAAAATCAAATTTCCAAGTTTTATTTTTTGAATAACTGGAAAACGCCTGAGTCGATTTTGTTAAAAATCTACTTTGCTCTACTGCATACGAAGATTCATCGATTGTATGGGGAACAATCCAAATTGTATCATTTTCACCGGAAAAATGATCAAATAAGTGAAAAAAACGTAATTTTTTGCGTTTTTTCACAGGTTTTTTGCGAATAACTGAAGAACCGCTGAGACGATCGTCTTCACGAACTAATCAGTTCTAAGTTACACAAAGATGCATCTATTACAAAAAAAAAATTGAATCATATCATTCGTTCAAGAGTAATCGTCGGGCAAAATATTGTTTATATAAATACATACATACACACACACACACACACACACACACACACACACACACACACACACACACACACACACACACACACACACACACACACACACACACACACACACACACACACACACACACACACACACACACACACACACACACACACACACACACACACACACACACACACACACACACACACACACACACACACACACACACACACACACACACACACACACACACACACACACACACACACACACACACACACACACACACACACACACACACACACACACACACACACACACACACACACACACACACACACACACACACACACACACACACACACACACACACACACACACACACACACACACACACACACACACACACACACACACACACACACACACACACACACACACACACACACACACACACACACACACACACACACACACACACACACACACACACACACACACACACACACACACACACACACACACACACACACACACACACACACACACACACACACACACACACACACACACACACACACACACACACACACACACACACACACACACACACTTTCTTGGACGTGGTACTGCTGAACAGTGACGAAAAATCAACTTTCGAGAGAGGAGGGACTAGTACAATCGTAGACCTCACCTTTGTAAGCAGCAGCCTCGCTAGGGGAAGCAACTGGGAGGTGATGGATATGTACACCGCTAGTGACCACTACGCGATTTTCTGGGAAGTATCCGCCGTTCGGAAAACTGGATCAGTAGCCAACAAGACCAACGCGGTTGGATCCTAGTCGAACGCCCTTGACTCCTGCTTATTCCGTGATATATTCGACGATCGCCCGATCCGAGGAAGCAACGCCACGGAGAAAGTGTGGGAAGTTATGCGTAGAGTCACCGAAGCCTGCGATGCAACTATGCCCCGGAAGCGTAGTACAAGCAACCATCCATCGGTCTACTGGGAGAACAATACCATCGCCACGCTACGAAAGGCTTGCATTCGAGCGAGGAGCAAGCACTACGAGGCCGGAAGAAGCCAAACTCTAAAA
Organism: Diachasma alloeum; assembly: GCF_001412515.2. Lineage (NCBI taxonomy): Eukaryota > Metazoa > Arthropoda > Insecta > Hymenoptera > Braconidae > Diachasma > Diachasma alloeum. The sequence continues at coordinate 231,086 of NW_021680614.1, read as the reverse complement.
AACTGGAGATCAAGTATAAGGAGGCACGCCAGACACTCAATAAGGCGATCAAGGAAAGTAAGAGACAGGCGTGGAATGAGCTCCTTGACGAAGTCGAAGTGGACCCGTGGGGGCGACCCTACGGTGTGGTCATGAAGATGTTGAGAATCCAGCCGATGCTGTCGCCTACGTGCCCTAAGCTTTTGAAGAAAATCGTAACGGTGCTGTTCCCACTACAACCGGAGCTCGACTTCTTCACTGAGAAGTGCGATGCAGAGGCGATCCCACCAGTGACACTTGAGCAGCTGCTCGAAGCTTGTGGCAGATTCGGGAATACCAAGGCACCAGGAATAGATGGAATGCCGAATGCCGCCCTGAAAGTGGTAATCAACGCAGCGCCTGAAGCCTTTCTGAGTGTCTATAATGCGTGTCTTCAGGAGGGGATATTTCCAACCAAGTGGAAGCAAAAGAGACTGGTGCTCCATCCGAAAGGCAAGAAGCCACCGGACGAACCCTCGTCCTATCGTCCACTCTGCATGCTGGACACAACCGGAAAAATTCTGGAGCGCATACTCCATCAAAGATCGAGGAAGTGGTCGAACCACAATTGGCTGACAACCAATATGGTTTTCGTAGAGATCGTTCCACGCTTGATGCCATCAACCTAGTCGTCTCCATTGCACGGGACGCAATCTCTGGCGCGAGGTGGAAATGGGGCGCGAAGCAGTACTGTCTGGTAGTAACGTTGGACATCAAAAATANCGGAAGCGTAGTACAAGCAACCATCCATCGGTCTACTGGGAGAACAATACCATCGCCACGCTACGAAAGGCTTGCATTCGAGCGAGGAGCAAGCACTACGAGGCCGGAAGAAGCCAAACTCTAAAAAACTGGAGATCAAGTATAAGGAGGCACGCCAGACACTCAATAAGGCGATCAAGGAAAGTAAGAGACAGGCGTGGAATGAGCTCCTTGACGAAGTCGAAGTGGACCCGTGGGGGCGACCCTACGGTGTGGTCATGAAGATGTTGAGAATCCAGCCGATGCTGTCGCCTACGTGCCCTAAGCTTTTGAAGAAAATCGTAACGGTGCTGTTCCCACTACAACCGGAGCTCGACTTCTTCACTGAGAAGTGCGATGCAGAGGCGATCCCACCAGTGACACTTGAGCAGCTGCTCGAAGCTTGTGGCAGATTCGGGAATACCAAGGCACCAGGAATAGATGGAATGCCGAATGCCGCCCTGAAAGTGGTAATCAACGCAGCGCCTGAAGCCTTTCTGAGTGTCTATAATGCGTGTCTTCAGGAGGGGATATTTCCAACCAAGTGGAAGCAAAAGAGACTGGTGCTCCATCCGAAAGGCAAGAAGCCACCGGACGAACCCTCGTCCTATCGTCCACTCTGCATGCTGGACACAACCGGAAAAATTCTGGAGCGCATACTCCATCAAAGATCGAGGAAGTGGTCGAACCACAATTGGCTGACAACCAATATGGTTTTCGTAGAGATCGTTCCACGCTTGATGCCATCAACCTAGTCGTCTCCATTGCACGGGACGCAATCTCTGGCGCGAGGTGGAAATGGGGCGCGAAGCAGTACTGTCTGGTAGTAACGTTGGACATCAAAAATACCTTCAACTCCGCCAGATGGGACAACATCATGGAGGCCCTCTCAAAGCTGAATGTACCAGGATATATGCGGAGGATGGTGCGAAGCTACTTCAGAGACAGAGTCCTGAAATACGATACAGACGCCGGCCCAAAAGAGTACAGAATCACTAGTGGTGTTCCCCAAGGCTCAGTGCTTGGCCCTCTCTTGTGGAACGTTATGTACGACGATCTTCTGGAGTTAGCGTTACACACGGAGGCTACACGTCCGGTTTGCGGATAATGTAGCTCTGGTAATCGTTGCAAAACGCCTGGGGGAGATCAATTATATTTTCGATATTGCATATGACAGAATTCGCCAATGGATGGACTCTGTGGGACTGATGTTGGCAGATCATAAAACGGAGGCTGATCTTATCACGAGCCGACAGAAGATCGAAACCATCACGCTGCATGTCGGAAATCACCAGTAAAAAATAGAGAGGTCAATTATTACCTAGCACAAATGCTTTCAGGACACGGGTGTCTCCGGGCGTATCTTCACAAATAGAAACATGAAGATTCCCCGGAGTGCCTATATTGCACAGGAGTGGCCGAAGATGCAGAGCATGTATTCTTTACATGCCCCCGCTTCAATGAGATTCGAAGTACGTGGGAGTCCGACCTAGGAAGAGAGGTTAAACCTGAGAGCCTGGTGGACGCAATGTTGTCATCAAAGGCAGCCTGGGACACGACGTGTAACTTTGCGGCCGAGGTCATGAAGGAGCTCAGAAACGAGGAACAAAAGCGCAATGCTGCAGTATAGGTGAGAAATCTTATTGGAACCTCCAAATCACGCAGAACATCTTAGCGGGATGAGGGGTGTACATCAGATGAAAAAACGTGGAAGAGCTCACAGCTGAGACCTCCCTCGCGAAGTAATACTTTACGGTGTGGCCGGGAGGGAATGAAAGGTTAGTGGAAATATGTTTGACTGGAGTTGAGTCGGTATTGACAGTTTTTCTCCGAGTCCGACACTCATTTGACGGAGGGATCCTGCTGTCCCCTCCCTCAAGTGGTCGTGCGTAAATGCATTCTCCCAACAGACGAAAAAAAAACACACACACGCACATAACTATGGGAGGTAATACCAAATGAGAGAACAAGATCGGCAACGAGGAAAACAAACTCGATCGGTAGGAAAGTGAGTAGTTTTGAGCCGACCATATACCTGGTAGCATTGGACACCAATCCGCTAGGCAAGAGCAATGCTACGGAGAAGCTAGGTAAGCTCATAAAAAGAGTTACTGACGCTTGTGTTGTGACCATGCCGCGGAAACGCAGCGGGTACAAACGACCGCCGTTGCACTGGTGGAATGACCAAATCAAAAATCTCCGCAAGGCGTGCATCTCAGCGAGGAGGTCTGCACAACCCACAAGGAAGAAACCGACTTTTGCAACCCTAGATGCAAAGTATAGAGCGACTCGGCGAAAGCTCACCAAGGCCATCAAGCATAGCAAGACGAACTGTTGGAACGAGCTCCTGAAAGAGGTCGACCGTGATCCATAGGGCCGACCATATAAGGTGGTCATGACGCGGCTCAAGAATCAGCTGATGCCATCACCATCGTGCCCCAATCTCCTGGAGAAAAAAGTCACGGCTTTGTTCCCGCAACAGCTGGAAAAGGCCCAACAACATCTTGATGAATGCGATGTGGAGTCGATTCCATCAGTTACGCTCGAGCAGCTGATGGAAGCCTGCGACAGTGGGAAACAACAAGGCTTCTTGATGGAGTACCCAACATCGCCCTTAAAACAGCCATTAAAGCAGCCCCGAAGCTGTTCCTGGATGCATCCAATGCATGCCTTTGAGAGGGCATCTTTCCTACCAGGTGGAAGCAGCAGAGACTCGTGCTTTTACCCAAAGGGAAGAAACCGCCTGACGAACCATCATCATATCGTCCACTCTGCATACTGGATACGGCAGGCAAAATCCAGGAACGCATTGCCTATCGAAGAATAGAAGAGGTCGTCGACCACCTGCTGGCTGATAACCATATGGTTTCCGGTGAAATCACTCAACGCTTGATGCTATTGACCTCGTCGTCAAGACCGCCAAACGAGCAATTTCCGGTACGAGATGGAAAGGTGGCACCAAAGAATACTGTCTAGTGGCAACACTAGACATCAAAAATGCATTCAATTCAGCCAGGTGGAGCCACATTATGGAAGCCTTGACCGGAATGCACGTACCGGAATACGTATGACGGATGGTGGATAGCTACTTCACAGATCCAATACTCAAGTACGATACAGAGGCTGGTCCGAGGGAATACGGAGTCACTGGAGGAGTACCTCAAGGATCTGTGCTTGGCCCTCTACTGTGGAACGTCATGTACGATGGGTTGCTGAAGATGGCGCTACCAGGCGGAGCGCGACTCGTCGCTTTTGCTGATGATGTGGCGGTAACCATCGTGGCTAAAACCCTGGAGGAGATCAACTGCATCTTCGACAGGACGTTCCAGCGTATTAGACGATGGATGGACTCAGTCGGTCTCCAGCTTGCTGCGCACAAGACCGAGGCAGTTCTCATCACGAGCCGCAAGAAACTAGAGACGATCACGCTGCGATTCGGCGATACCGAACTCACATGCGGGCCATTCATCCGATACCTGGAGGTGATCGATGCCCGACTCAACTTTAAGCAGCAGGCAGTGCGTGTAGGTGCTAAGGCGTCTGAAGTTAGATCCAGCTTATCATGCCTCATGCCTAATATCGGTGACCCCAAGTAAAGAAGACGAGCGTTGCTGTCTTCAGTCGTAACGTCGGTGCTTATATATGGCAGTGCCATCTGGGCCGACGTACTCCAGTTGCAAGAAGCGCGCCGCAGGTTCGCACCAGTCTAACGGCTGAGTGCCCTTAGAATTGCAAGTGCATATCGGACGGTATCTGAGGATGCGGTATATGTCATCGCCGGGATGATACCGATAGAGCTACTAGCTATGGAACGAAGAGCCCTCTACCAGCGGAAGGGATCAGAAACGCTAAGCTCCGAAGAACTGGCGGCAGAAGAAAGACTAGGCAGTATACGCCGATGGCAGATGAATTGGGACCACTTGGCCTCCAGTGTTACAAGTGGGGTTGAGTCGCAGACTCAACAGGAGACTGAGTGCTCCCTTGCATGGGCCCGGTTGGGTAAGCTCATTGTAGAATTACATGAATTTGTCCAACCCAGGCAAAACATCTACAAGACGGTCAAAGCTAGTGTTACCTCTATTAACAAAGCCTTCAGAAGGCTCAAGGGCCTGGAGGAAGCAAACACTCGGATTGAGTGCTCTGTTACTGGACCGGTAGGCGGCTTGCTAGCTAGCGACAACGACGAAGGACTCGGAGATGGAGGACTCGGACATCAGAAAGGGTGATCGAGAAATCCGTAAAGGGTTACGGAGAAAACGGTCGAAAGGCTCACCTGGAACCGAAGCCCATGAGATGAAGAAGGTGAAGAAGCAGCTACCGGTATCGCAGGATGTACCATCCATCAAGTCACCTGCAAATCCGAAATGGGAGATTGTGAAGAGCAAGGAGAGGAAAAAAGGGCAGAGTGCACAGCCCGATCAGCTGACTTCCAAAAAGAAAAAGGAGCGCCAGGTGAAGACTTCCAGGAAACCAGCGCCGAGACCTGATGCGCGGATTATTCGGCCGAAAGACAAGGAGAAATACTCGGAAATTCTATGCCGAGTAAAGAAAGATGTTCCTCCGGAAAAAGCTCACGATTGCGTCGACAAGATCCGTCGGACAGCCACCGGGGATATGTTGATAATCTTGAGCAAGAAGACGACTGACGGAGCCGCTGAACTGCGTACAGCCATCGCCAATCTCCTTGGAGATGAGGCTCAAGTACTCAGAAAAGGACCACAAGAGGAACTCGAAATAAAGGATCTCGACGAGACAACGAAGGAAGAAGTTCTCGAAGCCCTACAAAGAATAGCTGGAGAGGAGCACGAAATAACTCCCAAGGCGATTAGATCTTTGCGTATGGCATATGGTGGAACCCAGACCGCCTCAGTGACTGTCGCAGCAACTGCTGCGAAAAAGATCCTGGATGAGCATGGCAAAATTAAAATCGGTTGGGTCAATTACCGTGCCAAGAGAATGGAGAGACCAATAAAGTGCTTCAGGTGCTGGCACTACGGACATCTCGCCACGAAACGCACGAGTACAGTTGACCGATCCAAGCTCTGCATCAAGTGCACAGTGACTGGGAACACACCTTCAGACTGTAAGGAGAGGCCCTTATGCGCGTTGTGTTCTGAGAAAAAAGGCAACACGGAGAATTGTGCCCACAGTGCTGGTAGCAGTAAATGCCCAGTTTATAAGGAGGTACTCCAAAAGGTCCTCAATAAATGACGATGAAGGTACTCTAACTAAACCTCAACCATTGTGAAGCTGCACACGACCTGCTTATACAGACACGACCTGCTTATACAGACCTGCTTATACTGCGGGAGTGGAAGCTTGAACTTGTCATGATCTCAGAGCCTTATCGACACCTCGGCACCCAATCCTGGATGTCTGACGCTAGCAGGAAGGCTGTAATCTGGGCTTATGGGAAACGGCCAGTCCAGAGCACTACGGGCAGTAGTATATGAGATAGATTCGTCAAGGCTAAGGTTGATGGAATCCATTTCTATAGCTGCTACGCCCCCCCGAGCCTTTCCATCCATCAATTTACGGAATTCCTGGACAGACTGACTGAGGATGCGAAGCAGCGCTTTCCCGTGGCAATAGCCGGGGACTTCCATGGTTGGGCAGTTGACTGGGGACGTAAGGAGACCTATAGCAGAGGGCACGCTGTACTGGAAGCTATGTCATCATTGGATGTGGTTCTACTGAACAGCGGCGATGAACCGACTTTCATGAGGGGAAAGGCGAGCTCACATTACATTCGTGAGCAGCAACCTCGCAAAGGGGAACTGTTCATGGAAAGTAATGGATACGTACACCGCAAGCGACCACCGTGCGATAGTTTGGGAGACATGTACTCACCAGAGAGTCGCCTCAACTTCTAAGAAAAACAACTGCACTGCCTGGAGAATGAGCACCTTCCATCCTAGCTCTTATCTAGTCGCACTGGACGATCGCCCGATTAGTGGCAAGAATGCTACTGAAAAGGCACGGAATATCATGAAAAGAGTGACAGAAGCATACGATGCCACCATGTTCAGGAGACGGACAGCACACCGGAATCCACCTGTATATTGGTGGAATGACTATCGCCATTCTACGAAAGGAATGTAATGCTGCCAGGAGACTGTCTCAGCGTGGCCGTAAAAAGCCAGACTTCGAGGAGTTGCAGTGGAGATATAAGGAAGCACGCCGGAAGCTCAGCAAAGCGATCAAATGGAATAAAAAATAATCTTGGAGTGAGCTGCTTGATGAGGTGGAAGGTGATCCATGGGGGAGATCGTATAAGGTGGTGATGATGCGATTCAAGACTTAATCAATGCCATCGCCTACGTGCCCTGTGCTGATGGAGAGAATTGTCACGGTGTTATTCCCCCAACAGCCAGAGCTTCACTGTACTGGTGAACGGGGAAAAAATTATTGGTTCCACCAATCACCAAGGAAGAATTGATGGAAGCATGCAATAGAGTGGGTAACACCAAGGCCCCGGGTCTTGACGGAGTTCCTAATATCGCGCTGAAATCAGCTATTCATGCAATTCCGGAACTATTCTGGGATGTCTACAATGAGTGTTTAAGAGAGGGCACCTTCCCGACCAGGGAAAAGCAGCAGAGACTAGTATTGCTCCCGAAAGGGAATAAACCACCGGATGATCCTTTATCATACTGTCCCCTCTGCATGCTAGATTCTGCTGGCAAGATCCTCGAGCGAATCGCCCACCGAAGGATAGAAGGAGCGGTCGAACCCTTATTGGCCGATAACCAATATGGGTTCCGAAAAGGCCGATCCACCCTAGACGCTATAAACCTAGTCGTTAACACCGCTAAGGACGCGATCTCAGGGAAAAGATGGCTGAATGGTACAAAGAAGTACTGCATGGTGGTCACGCTAGATATCAAGAATGCTTTCAACTCGGCCAAATGGGGCCGTATTATTGAGGCATTGGTGAAATTCAATGTACCGGGATACTTGCAGAGAATGGTCGGCAGCTATTTCACTGGAAGGGTCCTTAAATACGACACGGAGTATGGCTCCAAAGAGTACACAGTCACCGGAGGTGTACCGCAATGTTCCGTATTAGGTCCTCTATTGTGGAACATCATGTATGACGGGCTACTGAAACTAAAAATGCCGCGGGATACTAAACACGTGGCATTTGCGGATGACGTGGCGGTAGTCATTGTGGACAAATACCTGGAGGAGATCGAACTCAATTTTGACACAACCTTCGAGACAATTTGCCGCTAGATGGATATAGTAGGCCTGAAATTGGCGGAACACAAGACAGAGGCTGTGCTGATCACCAGCAGAAAAAAAAACCGAGACAATGAGGCTGCAGGTCGGGTCCTGTGAAATCACCTCTCAGCCGTTCATCCGATACCTGAAGGTGATGATCGATGCCCGACTCAATTTCAAGCAGCAAGCGGAGCACGTGGGTGCCAAGGCGTCTGGAGTTAGATCCACCTTATCACGTCTCATGCCCAACGTTGGAGGCCCCAAGCAAAGAAGACGAACGCTGCTGTCTTCAGTGGTTACGTCTGTGCTCACATATGGTATTTCCATTTGGGCTGACGTACTCGAGCTGCAGGCAGCACGCCGTAGGATCGCATCAGTCTATTGGCTGAGTGCTCTGCGAGTTGCGAGCGCTTACCAGACAGTATCAAAGGACGCAGTGTGTGTCATCGCCGGGATGCTCCCCATAAAAATATTGGCCAAAGAACGACGGTCATTGTACCAGCAGAGGAAATCGAAAGCACTGAGCGCAGTAGAACTCAATGCAGAAGAGAGGCAGAAGAGTCTGCAGCAATGGCAGCTCAAGTGGGACACCTCTACCAAAGGGAGATGGACACACTGTCTAATCCCACAGGTAGGTGATTGGATAAACCGTACTCACGGTGTGGTTAATTACTATCTCACGCAAATGCTCGCGGGATATGGGTGCTTCCGGGCGTATCTTCATAAATTCAAACATGAGGATTCCCCGGAGTGCCCGGTCTGCACAGGAGTTAACGAAGATGCGGAGCATGTATTTTTCAGATGCCCCCGTTTCAGTGAGAGCCGGAGTACTTGGGAAGTAGTCCTTGAAAGGGAAGTCCTGCCTGAGAATCTGATGGAAACTTTGCTGTCATCGCAGGCAGCCTGGGAAGCAACGAGCAACTTTGCAGCTGCAGTTATGAAGGAGCTCAGAAGTGGAACGCAAGCGAAAGGCTGCAGCATAGGTGAGAAATCTGCTGGAACCTCCTACCCACACCCAACACCCTAGCTGGATAGGAGGATGTACTTCAGATGCAAAGAATGTGGAAGAGCTAATAGCTGAGACCCCCCTCGCGAAGTAATACTTAGCGGTGGTGCCGCGAGCGACAAGGCACAGATAATTAGAGGTACAAAGAGGAAAACAGGGTTTTTACTGGGTAAAAATCCCAGATCTGGTTTTAACATCTCTTTACCAGAATCTTTTGATGAGGTTTTCCCAAACCTCTATAAAAAAAACACACACACACACATACACACATATGAACACGTCTTCAAAATTCGTTGAAAATGATTCTAAACGTCAAGAAACGTGGACAAGTCATGAAAATTCCACATTCGATTTCCGGGGTCATTACTATAACTACCCGATAGATCGGGAAGTTAAAAATTAAAGAATTGATTAAAAAAATCTGAAAAAAATCAGGGTGGATTTTTCATTGAGTAGAATCATGAAAAAAAATGGAACGAATTTGAGATGGTCAGGATTTAAACCGCTCGAATTGACATGGAATGCCCCGTATCTACCTGGATATATATAAAAATGATGAAAACTATGAACTATGAACTATGTATAAGCATCGACATTGAAGATGTACCCATAATTGTATGTAATGATTCGCATGTTTTTTGCAATTCATTTCATTTCTTTTTCATATAGCAAAATGACCCATGAGGTTCAAATACTCGAAATAAAAAAAATTGCAAAGATCAATGTGACTGATGAAAATAATATGTCCCAATTTATTAACTGCGAAATTTTTCTATGAATTACTTGCGTATTTGCTCATTCCTATGCTCACTGAATAAGATTTTAATCACGATTAGAATTCAACTTCTTTTCAAGCATTATTTAGAGAATCAATTGCTGGAATTCACTGCTTGTTGATACTCGAGTAAAAGTGCGTGCCAACCCTGTTATAGATTTTTTAAATATTGTTTACCTCACTTTAGTTCGTATCATCAATGTAATTGGTTGCTTAGAATGTCGTCACTTAATTTTTTTTGTGAATCTGAAATTCATATCAATGTTTCAGATGATATGATTTTCAGAGATTTTCGGAGACCATAAACCATCTTTCTAAATACATGATTCAATCCTAATCAATTTTTTACTCGAAGAAGAATTTTTCCATCGAATTAATGGTAAATGTGCATGACATGTGACTCCACTTTAATTTTTATAAATTTGTAATCGTTAGATTCAGAATAATTTATACTTTTAAAAACTATTCACTAAAAAAGTCGCTGTCAAATAGTCTGGTGACAAAATGGACTGATGATGTAGCGGAAATTATCAATATTTTTTAAATTTAAATTATAATTTTTAACTCTGAAATCTATACATGAAACCGCTAATTTTTGAAATAACAAGGAGTATCGAATTAATACTCCGAAGTCAGAAACCAGTGGATCCACCTCGAAATTCAGTCGATAGGGACCGTGTGTATTCGAGAACAGTAGCGGGTACCTGTGCGATTCTTTTGGTGTTGACAGAAATTCGAAGAGACGCAAATCAATTTCGTATATATTTAATACATTGCTACTAGAAGGTGTAGCGGAGTTGGGTGTCTGAAGGAGCAGACGGAGTGTTGTTTTGTGTACTCGTCAAGAAGTCACACTGTGTTAAATTAAAAAGATCTTCGAAAAATTATCCCAAGTGTCGTGTTGTGATGTGGGGTGTATTAGGTTCTTCGTTGAGGTCGATGCACCACTGCGTCCACGTCGCGGCCTCGGGTAACGCGGAATGTGGTGATCTCAGTTGTTTCATTCTATTAAAAAAAAATTTGGTGTTAGGATCGCAGTGTCCAAATAAATAGGTTTCCGTGCATTATTGGGAAGTTTCTGGAAGGTCGGAGAGATGTTGTCAGACGATTGAGAGGTTTGACTTTCTACAAGTCGACTTAGATGAGTTCTACTATCCACCTTTAGATTGTACAAATTATACTGAAAAGGTTAGACACCAAGAAAACCATTAATTTATCTAAATAGTGAATATGGGACAATTTATAAATATTTGAAGTATAAAGTCACGTGTCCTGCACTTTTACCGAATTAATATATAATAACCAATATAAAATAACTTCGAAATTTTTGTGAAGTTGTTGAGAAAATCCGAGGAATTTCTCAAATTTTTCGAATAATGTCCGTCTTTTTCATTTTAATCAATCAGCGTGTAGTGGCGGTTACGTGACTTCTTCACATCAGTTTTATTTGGAAAAGTCCGCGATTTTTTTATCAATTGTTCGACCATGGTTTATTCAAAAATTCTCTAATATCTGGGAGATACCGAAAACTTTCTATAATTTTAAACAAATTCATGGATTTTCTCAAATTTACAGAGAAACGCTCATAATTGTTTTAAAGTTTCTGAAAAACTCCCGAATTATTATACATTTGCAGAAAAAACCGACAATTCTCTCATTTTTTCGGAAACCTGTGAACTTCCTTGAAATGCCTATAATTTATCTCCTATTCATCCTTTTAGAGATGGATTTTGTAAAGAATTTAAAACATACAGTGATTAATGTCCAAAAATCTTCTCTTAATGAGCGCCCAGAAATAGGACCTACTCTGAAATTTTCACATTTCTATAGTTTTATCAGTTTCGGCTTTGCATTATTATCTCAATCAAGGAGCTCCCTGTTCATATTTATAACGCAATTGCGGCTGTGACATTGATGGCATTTTCTATACACTTTTTTTGCCACATTCAATATTTGTTTAGTGTCATAGATTTTTTTCAATAAATTGACTCGTTAATTCAGTCAATCTTTTCAGATCATCAATATAATTGTGTGCGTAGAATATCGTCACTTCATCCTTTTTTCTGAATTTGAAATTCAAGTTAATGTTCAGATGATATGATATAAATATCATCATTCTTATTCTGTGCCATTACTGAATATTGAGTCCCAGCTTTTTATTCATAATAGAATGTTTCAATTTGGATATCATTATTTTTTCAAAGTAAAAAAAATGATCTTCACTTTCAGTGTGGTGCATTTAACTTCGCCTATACTTGACGTAAAATATGTCAGACAATCCCATAATTCTAGCTATTGATTCTAATTGACTTTGTTTGAATTTTCATTTTTTTTCAACAGTACAACTGCTATTCACTCATAGTTACGAGGGAACCTTTTTTTAAAAATTGGAAAAAAATTAAAAGTTGACTTTTTGAAATAGACTAATGAAATGATTGGAACATCTCGATTTTCGGAGACCATGACCATTTTTAAAAGTAAATGATTCAATCATAATCAATTTTTCACTCCAAGAATAATTTTTCCTGAGTTGTAACTAATCTTTCTGATCTCAGAATTGAATCAAAAATCAATAACATGCCAAAACAATTATATGTTTGGAAGTTTGAACCATTCCATTATTTATTGCTAAGAAGGGAATGTTGAAAAAACCTAGTATTTGTGGAATTTTGTTCGAATTCCGCTGATTATCCATCCTTCATTTTCTAGTTTATTGTAGTCAATGCAATATATAAATTGGATAAGAGAAAATTTTTGAATAAAAAGTATTACGATTTTTTTTCATTCTATTGAGAAAATTAAATATTCTTCGAGTTTGTGGATTAGTATTGATTTCATTAAGCAATAATCGAATGAAAAAAATTGAAAACAAATTATTTATGTTAGTTAGGAATTTGATCTGTCAATTCTTACTCTCTACCTCGTTTCTAGGAGAAATGTTCCTCGGAAAATCGTTCCCGGAAAATCGTACCCGAAAAATGGTTCCCCGGAAAAATGTTTCCCATTTCTTTTTTTTCTGTCTCAATCCTTGAAAAGTTCCTGTTTTTTTTCCTGCCTTAATCCAAGTTTTGTTTGCATTCATACTCCTCCCAATGGCCAGTGTTTACTTCTTGATTCAACCGGTATGTAATATTTCGCTATTATTGCGATTTGGGTTTGAGAGGGGAAAGGGGGCTCATTGAGAGATGTTATTATCGTATATTGAATAACGTGTTCATCAGGCTTACAATTGTCAGTGTGGTATCGCTATTCGCAGTGACTTGTTGTTGCATATAATTCAATTAAAATGGTGAATATTGTTGCTTATTTGCTGCTCGGCTCTGCATTTATGCTGCTGTCCATGGCATCTTATAAATTTTGTCGCAGTATTTGTGGCAGGCAAGTGTTGGTGACTGAGAGTGGTTTAGCAAATAAGCAACAATATCCACCATTTTAATTTATTACATGCAACAACAAGTCCCTACGAATCGCGATACCACACTGACAACTGTAAGCCTGATGAACACGTTACTTGATATACGATAATAACATCTCTCAATGAGCCCCCCTCTCCCTCTCCAACCCAAATCACAATAATACCGAAATATTACATACCGGTTGAATCAAGAAGTAAACACTGGCTATTCAGAGGAATAAGAATGCAAACAAAACGAGTATTGAGGCAGGATAAAAAAAGGAACTTTTCAAGGATTAAGACAGAAAAAAAAGGAATGGGGAACAATTTTCCGGGGAACAAATTCCCTGGGGTACGGTTTTCCGGGGAACGATTGTCCGGGTACGATTTTCCGGGACCGATTTTCCGAGGAACAAGTATCCGGTAACCCTCTACCTCTAGATGGTAGTCGGAGATATTTTCCCCGGACAAAATTTCCCGGACATGATTTCCCTGAACACAATTTCCCCGAAAAAAATTTCCCTGGACACAATTTCTTCTTTGAATATATGGACAGAGGAAAGACAAAAAAATTGTCACACAGCAGTTTTGCAAAAAAGTCACAGTATTTAATAATCAATAAGAATTCACACCGAACAACACTAAGAAAAAAGAAGTGACGAGAGCCAAAACAACCACTTCTAACATTTTGAGGCGTAATAAAGATACTGTAATTTTAATTTATATTAGCAAGTAATTTGTTCTTCGCCTCGTGGCTCATTGTATACAAGTTGAATCTGGCCTGAATGATTAACAATTTAGGCACGAATAGAATACAACATAATCAACATTCAGCTGAAACCCCAACACAGTTAAACTGTTATCCCCACCACTAACTTTCCTCGTGCCGGTTATACGAGCGCGACTTCAAAAGAAATTCTGTCTGTTGAATTTGTTCTGGGGGAATTTTTTTCGGGGAAATTTTGTCCGGGGGAATTTTTTTCGGAGAAATTTTGTCCGGGAAATTTTATCCGGGAAATTTCGTCCGGGGAAGAGGTTTCCTAGAAACCCTCTAGATACTCCTTTGTCAATTCTCAACTCTCATCACCAAAAAAAATGTCTAATTCCATTGATTATAAATGAAACCATATGTGTAGAAAATATGCACCGATGTATTTATTGTAGACACGATATGTGCTTCTTAATTCAGATTATCAGTCCGCTTTATAATTCACGCGTACTTTTTTGAAATAGCGCCGTCGCGCCTGCCTCGCTGATTCTCATGAACATTCATATGAGAATGCGTCGTTCGTGCGCGGCCATGACATTTTTTACATGCTCTCCGCCATGACAGTTTCCAATGCATGCTTTTTATTAAAAGGACTAGCGCCGCGGCGGCCGCAAGCGGCCGCGACGTTGATGCCCTTTCATTATTCTGTTTCTCATTTTTTTCTTGTGTTTCTTACAAAAATTAATGATTCATCATCGGCTTAGTAAACTGAGTGTTAAGATTAATAGACACAATGTTTATCGGTTCATCACCGGTGTAATTTCAATATTTCAATAAGTGATTCACTAATTCAGAATTTCTGTGCTTACTGAATGATGTTCCAACTAGAATTATAATCAAAATACTACTCAGAGTGCGAAACAATAATTCTTAAAGTTCTCACAACTCAGAATTGTTTTGTGTTCGCCACCCCTTTCATTCTCTTTTACACCATTTCAAAAGCATTTAATTATTTTTTCTGGAAAAATAATGTGACCGATTCTGATGCTCCTTCGCTAATTCGGAGTATTTTCTTCTCCTTCACAATCTTTTACACAACTTTATTCAACGATGCCCTGAACTTGAAACTGTAATGAAACATCTGAAATTTTTCCAAATTCTCTATGAAATCCCGAAATTCTTGTGAAGTTTGCTTGGAAAACGTGGAAATTTTGGTGAAATTATGTTCTCAGATTTTCCAAATTATGTTCTTCTTTCCCATTTGAATCAATCAGAGTACAGTAGTTGGGGTCACGTAACTCCTTCATATCAGTTTTATTTGGTAGATTCCGCCTTTTCCTATCAATTGTTCTCTCATGGTTTATTCAAAAACTCTAATATTTGAGAGATACTCATCGGTTTGATTTGGAAAATTGCACCTTTTCCTATTAATTGTTCTCTCATTGTCTATTCAAAAATTCTCTGATATTTAAGAGATACCCTTGTGACGTGAGAGGTTTTCTACCTCCCTTAATTGAGTCACCAGTCGACTCAAAAACTTTTGCTCAACTAGCTACGGTCAGAGCTCACGCGGATTTCTCTCAAGATCTAACGTGACGCGACTAGGATAGGATTTGATTAGGTATTCTTCGTATAAAACAATCGAGCACCACTGTTACATTAATAATTGACAGTATATTGAATAGATAGGTAAAGTATAAAATCAACTGTTAAATGGGTTCGGTTTCGACGCGGATCTACTATAGATTTTTGGCTAGGAGAGGACGTCCGTCCATCTTCAACTC
>NW_021680614.1:203740-213393 GCF_001412515.2 Diachasma alloeum | reverse complement strand
TTGCTCAACTAGCTACGGTCAGAGCTCACGCGGATTTCTCTCAAGATCTAACGTGACGCGACTAGGATAGGATTTGATTAGGTATTCTTCGTATAAAACAATCGAGCACCACTGTTACATTAATAATTGACAGTATATTGAATAGATAGGTAAAGTATAAAATCAACTGTTAAATGGGTTCGGTTTCGACGCGGATCTACTATAGATTTTTGGCTAGGAGAGGACGTCCGTCCATCTTCAACTCCTGCCGTAATCTGCCCTATTCCAGAGCTTCACAGTCGTTGCTGGCCGAAAATGCTACATAAGTGTTCTCACGGTTTTTCTAACTAACACGGCCATATGTCCATCACTGACAATGGCTAAGACAATCAAACAGCTCCATTCTGAGAAGCTGGACTCAGGTGTCACCGTGAGACTGCTTATTGAGCATTTGGGACTTTTTCTATCTAGAAAATATTAATTGAATAAAATCGACGTGTGAATATCTCCACACGTCACACCCTCATAATTATTTTGAATTCTCCGGAAAACTGTCGTATCATCTTACATCCGGAAAAAACTGGCTGTCCTCTGTTATGTCCAAATTATTTTTAGACAAAAACTGCCCTCCAAAACCTCCCCAAAGGTTATAAAATTCATAAAACCTTAATAGTTGAACAAACAAATGGCCAACTAATAAAGTGCAAAGAACCAAAATTATTCCCCTTCACGAGACGAAAATTTTGAGCTCTCAGTCACCCCATTCGGACCAACTCGGAAAACAACCCCTACTACCCTACACTAGTAAAACCATTTTTTCCAGAAATAAAATACCAAATCGAAATCCGTAAATATACTAAATACATCAAAAGATTCGCCTTAGTGCGACGGAACCCCCAACATAACATCGAATGAAAAACTCCAAGAATTGCTAAAGTTATTAACAAATAACTTCAGCAGAGGTCCAACTTTTCCCGCATAAAATATTTTTGCTAAATCCTAAAATAATGGATTTACGTAAAACCGTCGTTGACAAAAAATGAGCGGGCAAACAAATTGAAGAGTTTAAGCCCTCGCTCAACAAAATTGGAAAATAATTACAATTTCTAGTAACAAATCCCCTCAAAAAATTTTAACTTCTCCCAATAAATAAATAAACGCAACTTTTCACCCTAAGATCAGTTTCCAAAATACCGCGCCATAAGTACCAGAAAACAAGGCAACAATTTTCAAATTCGGTTGAGAACCCACGAAGCTAGCTAAATAAACAATAGTAACCAACAATTGGCATAACATTTGAACAACGCACCCATTTGAAAAATGTTAATGATAAAAGTTGTCCAGGTCATCGCGACCCTTTCGGCAAGCCATAACAACCCCTAAAATCATCAACCCCAAAACAACCCCCAAGTCAGAAACAAGCATAAAAATTTACAAAAAAAATTAAGACTCATTCCAACACGACAAAATAAAAAACAATTCAGGCCACTTCCTGCTACACCAAAAATTCTTTACTAAATTTCCCAACAGCGAAATATTCACCCTGTCGCAATCAACGCGGACTAGCACCTGTCGAAATTTTCCCCCACCAGAAAATCAAAGCACTCAGGCCCTCCTTACACTAAATCGATAATTAAAAATTCAGTCGCGGATAAATCGGGAAACTAATACATTCTCCGATCATCGATAATTCGAATTGACCAATATCAAATCGGGAAGAGTCAATCCTCCGTAATAGCTCCCAACAGAAATCAGTGAATCTAATTTCGAGGGTGGTTCCCTGCCGGCCGACGATCGCTACCGGATAGTTGATCGATTTGATTGTTGGAAATTTGGGTTATAAAAACCCCTCATTAAAATTTGCGAGAATATCACATTCTCTAGTATCCAAAAAAAAGAAGAGATACGAATTTTCGGCCCTAAAATTACGCGTACAAACCAGTTAAGGCATTCGACATTTCGGACTAGTATTGTAAAAGACTGTGAAAATATTGTAACCTGTAAATCTTGGTGAAATCAAGAGAGAGAGAGAGAGAGAGAGAAATCTCAGTAAAAATCTTTAACAACAATTTAAACTGTCTAAGAAAACAACGCATCGACTACAAGATTGTAACTAAGATTGAATTTAAAACCATTGTAATTTTCAAATCCAGTACTTAACAATAACTAGGAAAATTAATCAAACCAGACTGTCAATAGTTGGTAAAATTGGAATCTATACGGAAAAATTTCAATTAAAGGGCAATGATTATTCCAAAACCGCTTTAATTATTCCAAAGATGCACGTAGAAAATTTATAACGAAATTTGAGGCCCTATATTCGAAGAAGAAAATAAGGTAAGAGTGCGAACAAAAAAATTGGGTGTGTATATTGGCACCCCTTAGTGCCTGGTTTCTGGTGTCTGGTGTCTAAAAGCTCTGTCTTCGTTTCTTGTATCTGGAGCCTGGTGTCTTGTACCTGGTGTCTGGTGTCTGAAAGCTCCTTTTTCGCATATGGTGTCTGGTGTTCGGTGTCTGTATATTTTCTCGCCGATAGGGAAATACATCGTATATGGGTAACTGTGTCTGGTGTCTGGTGTCTGGCGTTTGAAAGCTCTGTTCAATAGAAAGACATGATGTGTCTAGTGCCTAATGTTTGTGGTGTCTGGTTTCTGGTGTTTGGTGTCTGGTGTCTAGTGTCTCATGTGTAATGTCTAGTGACTGGTGTCTGGTGTTTGGTTTCTGGCGTCCGTATACTGTTTCGACGATGGGGGGATATATAATGGATAGGCATTCGTATCTGGTGTCTCGTGTCCGATTTATGATGTCTGGTGTCTAGGGTTTGGTGTCTCGTCTCTGGTGTCTGGTGTCTGATATGTAATCACTGGTGACTGGGATTTGGTTTCTCGTGTCCGATGTACGGTACCTGGTGTCTAGTGTTTGGTGACTCGTCTCTGGTGTCTGGTGCCTGGTGCCTCATGTGTGATGTCTGGTGAATGGTGTTTGGTGTCCGATTTATGATATCTGGTGTCTCATGTGCAATGTCTGGTGACTGGTGACTGGCGTCTCGTGTCCGCTGTACGACATCTGGTATCTGGTGTCTCGTGTCCGATGTACGACATCTGGTGTCTAGTTTTTGGTGTCTCATCTCTGGTGTCTGGTGTCTCATGTGTAATGGCTGGTGACTAGTGTATCATGTGTAATGGTTGGTGACTGGTGTCTGGGGGCTGGCGTTTCGTGTCCGATGTACGACATCTGGTGTCTAAGGTTTGGTGTCTCGTCTCTGGTGTCTGGTGTCTCATGTGTAATGGCTGGTGACTAGTGTATCATGTGTAATGGTTGGTGACTGGTGTCTGGGGGCTGGCGTTTCGTGTCCGATGTACGACATCTGGTGTCTAAGGTTTGGTGTCTCGTCTCTGGTGTCTGGTGTCTCATGTGTAATGATTGGTAACTGGGATTTGGTTTCTCGTGTCCGATGTACGATACCTGGTGTCTAGTGTTTGATGTCTCGTCTCTGGTGTCTGGTGCCTGGTGCCTCATGTGTGATGTCTGGTGAATGGTGTTTGGTGTCCGATTTATGATATCTGGTGTCTCATGTGCAATGTCTCGTGACTGGTGACTGGTGTCTCGTGTCCGCTGTACGACATCTGGTATCTGGTGTCTCGCGTCCGATGTACGACATCTGGTGTCTAGTTTTTAGTGTCTCGTCTCTGGTGTCTGGTGTCTCATGCGTAATGGCTGGTGACTGGTGTTTGGTGTTTGGATTCTGCTTTCCGTATACTGTCTCAATGATAGGAGGATACGTGATGAATAGACACTCGTATCTGGTGTTTGGGGTTTGGTGTCCGGTTTCTCATGTGTAATGGCTGGTGACTGGTGTCTCATGTATTGGGGAATGGTGTCTAGGGGCTGGAGTTTCGTGTCCGATGTATGATATCTGGTGTCTAGTGTTTGGTGTCTCGTATCCGGTGTCTGGTGTTTGGTTTCTGGTGTCCGTATAGTATTTCAACGATAGGGGGTTACGTGATGGATAAGCACACGTGTCTGGTGACTGGAATCTGGTGTCTGGTGTCTCGTGTACGATGTACAAGATCTGGTGTCTAGTGTTTGGTGTCTCGTCTCTGGTGTCTGGTGTCCGGTGTCTCATGTGTAATGGCTGGTGACTGGTGTCTCATGAGTGATGGCTGCTGACTGGTGTCTCATGTGTAATGGCTAGTGACTGTTGTCTGGTGCTTGGTTTCTGGTGTCCGTATACTGTTTCAACGATAGGGGGATACGTGATGGATAGGCACTCTTCTCTGGTGTCTGGTGTCTCGTGTCCAATATATGATATCTGGTGTCTCGTGTCGGCTGTCTCGTATCTGGTGTCTCATATGTAATGGCTGGTGACCGGTGCCTGGGGTCTGGTGTCTCGTGTTTAATATCTGGTGACTGGTGTCTGGTGTCCGCTGTCATGTATCCGATGTATGATATCTGGTGTCTAGTGTGTGGTGTCTCGTGTCTGGTGTCTGGTGTTGTGTTTGGAAATATTAAAGTAATTTATTATAATATTCAAGGAAATCGAACGAATAAAACCGCTCGATTTCCCAACAGCAAAGACGGCTTCATTCACAAAATCTCCTGAATAAGCGTTATAAAGGGCATCGCCACCGGACAATGACCGCAAGTTCCACGTCCAAACGTCGAGTTCACCCACCCAAAACTCGCAAATCAAAAAACAGTCTTGTCTTAGCTTCCAAAACGAACGTACAAAGGGGCAAACTCCTCGCGGCTGCCGAATATCTGTTTCCGGAATCAGTTAGAATTTCTGCCCGGCGCTTATTTGGTAACTCGAGTATCGGGAAATAAACTGACTACAATTACGCTCACCTTCGTAGTAATCAGTCCCGCGAATTACTTAAAAACTAATAATCTCCGCGATCGGTCGACAAGTTGAGAGCTTTCTTGTGGCTGGTGCGTGAGTGCTAATGAGACAGTGACTCAAAAATCGATAAAAAGTGTAATCGTATCAAAAATTAGAGCGGAGTGAACCCAATTAAATCCAGGAGCACTGAGTATTTATTGTATACGAGAGAAGAGTGTGACAGGAGTGAGTTTTGGTGAGTAACATTGTCATCACTAATCTTGTAGTTGGGTTAATCTTGGCTCTCTCACTCGCGTTGTTCAAAATTCATGTAGAATCGTTTGAAATTGTGTAGAGTCATTATTTCGGAATAAACGGGATTAATATATAAATCGTTTTCCTCTTTTCTTTTAATAAAAATTTACCCTCAACCCCTTATAGTTTGACAGATGTGTCCAACACTTCAAAGGTAAGGATCCTCGCTAATCAAAAATAATTATTTTGCTCGGAGGGAATAATCGTGTTCTATTCTATAATACAAATATAGCTCAAATTATTCCGTATCCAACACTGGTAACTGGTATTTGACTTCTCGTGTCCGTATAATGTTTCAACAATGACCGTGGCTATTCGCCTTAATCCATGTAGCAGTAAGCAGAAATCACGCAGATGAATGTCATGAAACATGAGGGTTCAGGACTAACGCAGATAATACTTGATCCTAGCGATTCACGCAAGAGTTAGTCGAGTGGTTCACGCAGTACTTAAACAAATGCGGGTAATTCATGCGGAATGTTTCTTATTCTGATCAATTCATGTAAAAAATACAGCATTCTGGCAGATGAATGTCATGGAACATAGGAGTTCAGGACTCACTCAGATATTTATCCCCAGATTACTAGATTACTAATTCATACGCAAACTGTAGCATTTACGTGAATGAATTTGATGTAGGGGGTTTGGGACTCATGCAGAGTACGCTTTGGAATGGCAAGCGAGAGGACAGGGAGCGAGGAGGCAATTTGTCGAGTTGCACAGATGATTCTAATCAGTGACGCAAGTGTACATACAGAATTTGAATTGGATGAAATATAGGTGTTTTCGCTACAAACGCAGATCTTCATGGTAGTTCATGTAACGGTGAGTAGAGTATTTTGCGCATAATGTTTTCTATTCTGACTAATTCACGCAGAATCTGCACTATTCACGCGAATGAATTCACTGGAAGAGCAGGCGGCAAGGAATCACTCAGATCATCCTAGCGATTTACGCAAATGTCAGTGAAGTGGTTCATACAGGGTTTGTACGGATAAGAGTGATTCACGCACAATGTTTAAATTCTCAGCGTTTCACGCAATAGCCGCAACATTCACGCATATGAATGGAACAGAATATAGGGCTTCACACAAGCCACGCAGGACTCACGTATCTAATCTTAGTGATTCCCGCAAGACTGAGTGGATTGATCTACGCAGGCCTTATATAGATGAGAGTAATTCGCGCAGAATGTTTTTTATGCTTGATGTAAATTACTTAAGTGAATCCATAGCATTCACTCTGAATGGAATGGAACATAGGGGTTCGGGACTCATATAAATTACACTCTTGAAGGGCGAGGAGGGAGTGATTTTTCGAGTTGCACAGATGATTCTAGTGATTCATGCAGAACTTGTATGGATGAGAGTGATCAACGTAGGATGTTTTCTATTATGATTAATTCATGCGAAAACTGCAGATTTCATGCGAAAGAATTTGCGAGGGCAAGGGGGGGGGGTAATCTATCGAATGAAACGGATGATTCTATTCATTGACACAAGTGTACGTGCAACATTTTCTTAAATAAAAGTGATTCATGCAACAACTGCAGTATTCACGTAGATGAATGTGATGGAACACGCAGAACTCATGCTCACGATCCTAGTGATTCATGCAAGGGGAAGTGGCATTTTAAACATAAAGTTTTCTATTGCAAGTGATTCGGGCAGAACCCACAGCAATCATGCCAATGAATGCAATAGAAGGGGAGGAGAGCAAGGAATCAGGTGGATCAGTCAAATAATCACCGACGTCTGTGACCGAGTGGATTGGACGCAAGTCTAGTGTGCGAAAGGTTGTGAGTTCGATTTCCGGTGGAACCGAATTTTTCAACGGAAGGCTCCGGCGAGCGGCAAGTTGCTAATAGAGTAACCGCCTGTACCGGCATGGGTTTCCTGTGGTTTCGCATGCCTGCTCCTATGTTCTATAGGAGTGCGAATGCGGTACAGTGTAGAATCCACAGCCGCATTCATAGGGTGAGATCGAGTGCCGAAAAGGGATCCGTAAAAGGACCTAAAGGCCATAACAATAAAAAAACAATCAAATAATCTTAGCGATGTAAGCAAAAGTGAGTGGAGTGGTTCATACAGCGTTTGTATAGAGAAGAGTGATTCACGTAAAATATTTTAGATTCTCAGTGTTTCACACAATACCTGCAACAATCACGCATATGAATGGAACAGAACATAAGGCTTCACGCAGGTCCCGCGGAACTCACGTAGATAATATACACACAGTATTCATACAGATGAGAGTGATTCACGCAGGATGGTCTTCATCCCAAGTGTTTCACGCAAAACTCGCAGCAATCATGCAGGTGAATGTAACGGGAAGCAGGGCTTCACTCAAGCCATATANTAAGCAAAAGTGAGTGGAGTGGTTCATACAGCGTTTGTATAGAGAAGAGTGATTCACGTAAAATATTTTAGATTCTCAGTGTTTCACACAATACCTGCAACAATCACGCATATGAATGGAACAGAACATAAGGCTTCACGCAGGTCCCGCGGAACTCACGTAGATAATATACACACAGTATTCATACAGATGAGAGTGATTCACGCAGGATGGTCTTCATCCCAAGTGTTTCACGCAAAACTCGCAGCAATCATGCAGGTGAATGTAACGGGAAGCAGGACTTCACTCAAGCCATATAGGACTCAAGTAGGTGGTCCTAGTGATTCACTCAGTACTCATACAGATGGGAGCGATTTACGTTTCCTATTCTGAGGGATTCACGCAACGATGAGTGGAGTATTTCACTCATAATGTTTTTACGCCCGATAAAACTCAGAGGAGGGGTATATGCTATCGGTAAAACCTAACTCAAATTTCGATTTCCTTCCCTCGAAGACAACTCCGTGAGAAATCGTATTAAAAAAACAATTATTGTATTTTTTATGGAAATTGACTTATTGAGAATGTTCTAACGGAATGTTCTAACGAAGCCTTTTTTTCCTTAAGGGGAGACCGCGATGAAATTAAAAAGGTTTTTTTAGAGCTAGGAATCCATTGAGCGACTTTTGATACATGATGGGACCTGTTGAAAAGTGGGAAAAATGATCATTACAATCGATTTTACCACATACATCAGCGAAAAACGACGGTTCCCGTTTTTACCTTCAAAATTGTTCAAGTGCCTCAATTTTCAAACGATTGACATTCTTTTTTTCATCACGCTGTGACGAAAAGTGAACTTTTCGGCACGCTCCGCGTGCCTAAAAGTCCAATTTACGCCACATTGTGATGAAAAATATTGTTCGTAACTCGTGAAAAAATGTTTTTTAGCTCGTGAGATTATATCACTCGCCTTCGGCTCGTGATATAAACCTCCCACTCGCCAAAAAACACTTTTTTGCACTCGTTTTGAAATATACTATTTTGTCACTGCTGCTACGTTCAGCCCGTGTCGAAAAGTGCCTTTTCGTTTACTAGTAAACGAAAAGTCGAAACTTGTAAACGAAAACACTTTTCGTTTACTAGTAAACGAAAAATGGCACAGTTCGGCACTCGCTGAACGTAACATCACTAACAAAAAATATAGTTGGGATACACGTGCGACGGGGTGTTTTAACTCGTCGCACTTGTATCGAAATATACTATTTTTCAAAATGTTTGTTAGACTCCAAAGAACGGAGGTATGCATCTGTTTTACGATCCATGGAGCAGATCATGAAAAAATTAGGAAAAAATTGAAAATTGACAAATAAATGTGAAAGCAATAAACGAAAGGAATAAAATTTGGATCATAAAACGGATGCATACCTTTATTCCTTGGAGTCTAACGAAGGTTGCGAGCCAAAAAAAATGTCAATCGGTTGAAAATTGAAGCACTTGGACGCTTTTGAAGGTAAAAACGAAAAGGCTCATTTTTTGTTGATGTATGGGGTAAAATCGATTGTAATCATCATTTTTTCAACTTTTCAACATGTCCCATCATATATCAAACGTCACTGCATAGGTTCCTAATTCTAATAAAGAGTTTCAAAATTCACCACGGTTTCCACTTAATAATCTCAATTCCTCATAAATTGCAAATTAATAAGTGATTTCGAAGAAGTAACTTGTTAAGATCTGAATTGCCTAGTGATCAAAAGGAAAAATCTGTTGGCACACCTTGGGCTTTCTTCTTGCGCATCCGTTACCGTCGAGAGGTATGTTTTGCGCGCCAAAAATTTGAATCCAGCATAGCCCTATTCAACAAAGTAATTGTCTGAGAATGGTAATTTCCCCCATTCACATAATATTGTCAGGGGGGAATTTGAGTAACTATTGAACAGGATGTAGAGGGTGTTAAGTATTGAATCTCTTTGGAAAAGGAAAAATGAAACGAAAATGAAAATTACCAAAATGCCGATAGTACATAAAGGGGAAAATAGAAACTGAAAAAGCATATTTTGTCACT
This sequence comes from Diachasma alloeum, assembly GCF_001412515.2. Lineage (NCBI taxonomy): Eukaryota > Metazoa > Arthropoda > Insecta > Hymenoptera > Braconidae > Diachasma > Diachasma alloeum. The sequence continues at coordinate 203,872 of NW_021680614.1, read as the reverse complement.
CAGTTCGTGAAGCGTCGCTGAAAAGCTGCTCACTACCTTCGTGATGAAGAGATTTCTCGCCTATAAGCAGTTAACCCATTGAGTCACGATCGTTTCGAATCGTCTCCGTGCGAGGATAGTAGGGGGGGGGGG
>NW_021680614.1:202776-203676 GCF_001412515.2 Diachasma alloeum | reverse complement strand
GGGGGGGGGGTCCGGCAGTGTATTAGTGCGCCGTAAAAAAAACACGGCGGCGCACGCACACTACGACAAAATGGCGAAAAGTGGGGAAAAGTTCCGTGACTCAATGGATTAAACTATTACTTTTTGTCATTCTTGCCGTAAGGCAGCGCTTGACGGACTCTCCGCTCCACTCCGAGTCTGTGAGTCACTGCTTTACAGCCGGAATAACAAAAAATATCGTTCGTCATTCGGCCAAAAAAACCTTTCTAGCTCACATGATTGCCGCCCTCAGCTTCGGCTCGTGCTGGAAATCTCATATTCGCCAGAAAAGTTTTTTCCAGCCGAATGACGAAATATACTATTTCGAATATGTGAGAGCAACAATGAAGGAGAGAAACATCTTCGCGGTTCTCGCTACTGGTAGCCCTCTTCAGGCGAAATCATTAAGTAGAGAATGATGTCATGAAAATACAAAGCCAGATGACTGCTTTTCTCTTTAGATTCTCTAGATACTCTCAACTGCTAGACAGAGCGCGAATCTGTCTTTATTCTCTGTCTTCAAGATCGAGATACCCGGTAGCGTATCGGCCAAGAAAAATTTTTGACTCCGGCTGTCCAAGATCCCTGGCCGAGTGCTACCGCGTATCTATACACGGCGAAACTACCCCCTCCAATACCACTGAATAATGCTCATTCAATAAAATCCAAACGAGACAACTTACGCGGAAAATACCCCTAGTTACATAAAATAAATCTGCCACAAGCTTTTCGTTAATGTAACTATTTTCCTGTTCAAGTGAATATTAACAAAGTTACGCGCATACCAACGGGTTCCTGTTCTCATTCTCGCATTTCACATCATCTGAGCGGAGAATCAATCAGGGGGGAGAGAGAGAGAGAGAGAGAGAGAGAGAGAGAGAG
>NW_021680614.1:129329-194802 GCF_001412515.2 Diachasma alloeum | reverse complement strand
AGACAGAGAGACAGAGAGACAGAGAGACAGAGAGACAGAGAGAGAGAGAGAGACAGAGAGAGTTATTCTTTCTCTCTCTTCCTTACGCTCCATTCTTTCTTTCTCACACCTATTCACTTATTGTAAACTCGAAATAAATATAAATCCATGTATGAGTTAATGTGCCTCTTTACCTGAAAATTCTTCCCGGTTTTCGATTGATTTATATTCTTAATTCAATCGACGGGGCAACGTTTGGTCTAGTATATTTTCGAAGTTTGTTCATGTGGGAATTTCGAATAAGATCGGTTTTCGCCGAGAATTTTCCAATTAGATGTAGTGCACGAATTTTAAATTCAGCGAAAATTTTGCAGTTGATGCGAATGCTTACATAGATTATTGAAAATTATGGGATTGAAATTCAGTTGATAAATAAATGCTGGAAAAGGCTTATCGATAAAAATAATTTTTATTGTGGAAAAGAAACAAAAAAATCAGAAAAATATGAAATTCAACTGCAACAAACAAAACTCTAGGAGCATAAAAATCATTACCTCTTCGTTTTGCAAAAGTTAGTGAAATCTGCCTTAAAAACAAAAAAAAATGTTGTTGTAAAAGAACTGTGCCAAGGAAAATTTTTGTTTGGTTGCTCCTGGAAATTGAAAAGATTATTTTTCTTGTTGTTGTGAATAATACAACCCTCATAGAGACTTTGAAAATAATAGAGAAATAAATAAAAATAGCCAAGTCAGGGAATTTTGTATCCATGGTCTTACAACGCAAATTTTTGTAAGTAGAATAGCTCTACATTGAAGAATTGAGAGAAGAATCTTTATGAAATGACCCACTAGTAAAGGGAGGACCAATGTTCTTGGCGCGGAGTTTTTGAAATCACTGTCTAATGTCAATCTCATTTTCCTTCTTCTGATCCGCGCCAAGAACATTGGTCCTCCCCTTACTAGTTTTTTATTTCATAAAGATTCGTTTCTCAATTCTTCAATGTAGAGCTATTCTACCTATAAAAAATTGCGTTGTAGCGCCATGGATACGAAATTCTCTGACTTGGTTATCTTTATTTATTTCTTTATTTTTTTCAAAATTCTCTTTTACTGCTCTCAATTAGCTCGATCTGCAGAAATATTTTTTATTTTTCAATTTATCAACACATTTTTTTTTCACGTTTGATTATTATTATAAGGATCTAAACTCACACGAGGAATTGTTGAATGTTTAACAACGGTTAACGCACATAATATTTTGAAAGATGTTGTTGCTGAAAAATGAGTTGATTTCGATCAAATTACGATTCTCCGACAATAAATATTATTCATGCTCATATTTATTGCGCTCATTCAGTCAACCATTGTTATAAATTCTCAATCTATTCACAATGAGTGAGAGTTCAATCTGTTATTGGAATATGAATAATATCTGATCATGGAAAAAGTAATTTCTATTGAAATTCCAAGATAAGAAAGGAAATTCATAAACGATTTGATATTGAATTTAATACAACACGTATGCTTGGACAACCCTAGCGCTTTCTCCAAGAAATCCTATTGAATTCCTATTGAAATTCTATAAAAATTCTATTGAATTTCTATTGGAAGTTTCTATTTCTTCTTCGCACCATTTTTATGGAACATATTGAATTGAAAAGTCGATAGAATTTTTTTTCTATAAGAATTCTTGGGTATGAATTTTCCTTTTTTTTTTTCGTGGGTTTTGTTATGAGAAACATATGAAAGTACAGGAAAAAAACGTAGAAAATTTACGCCCAAGGATTTCATAGAAAAATGAAAATCTATTGAATTTTCTATTAAATATCTTCTATAGAAATGGCACGAAAAACAAATAGAATTTTCCAATAGAACTCCACTAGAATCCTTCTAGAATTACAATCGAAATTCGATAGAATCTTTCAGAGAAAGCGATAGATTCATATATTCAATTTTTTCATACGTGAAGTTCGTATCACTGATAATTCGAGAGTAACTGTGTTTCGAATTTAAAAAAAATCTCATGGTGTAAATGTCTTTCTGCTCCTAGCTATGAGTGAGCTTTAGAAGACAATTTCATAAATTCCAGTTATTCTTAACACAGTTCATCAATTACATACTTGGACAATTGCCATATCTTATCTCTCACCCTTCTTGAAGCAGGACGTTCACCTAAATTTGTAACGATGATGGAGTTGAAGTCTAATTGGATTTTCATCTGTCAATATATAATTCTCAATGAAAAAAAAGAAGGAAAATGACTCGTTATACACGAAGTTTTATCATAGCAATGTTGACCTGTATTTCATCATTATATACATTGTATTTAAAAAAAATTAAACCTGTAATATAAAACAGAATTAAACAAGTTTAATACGTTCACTCTCGGAGTGATTCTTCAGTTCACTCAAGCTCATTTTTCTTGATTGGAAGACCGACAAATAATTGATCATCAATCACGATGCGAACACAGACGGCTTGAAGGAGACTGATATCAATAGCTGTGAAGTGGTCTGTCACATGACATTTGAGTAAAAACATTTGCGAATTGTACATGTGGAGGTCTCCTCGTAGTGAGTAACACTCATCAGCAATAAATTCATGAATGAAAGCGACGTGCTTCCTTGGGCATTGACAAATAGGCAACTGACAATTGCACTGGTTGACCATTTTAGCAAAACTGTGGATTGAACCCAACTTCGATTCCCCATTCTCAGTATATTGGACAATATACGATTCTGTTTGCAGAATCCGCAGATATGAAGTTGATACATATAATTTATCGTCCTTTAACAATCGATAATATTTGTGAATTACTTCAGGTTCACCTAATCCAGCATTTTGCATACCGTTGATAACAATCAACCAAGTAGCCGTAGTATCGCCTCCTCAGTTCTTAGAGGTCATGGAACATGGAGAAAACATAAAATTTCCACATTTTATTTTCGGGGTCAATACAATAACTTCCTCCCTTCGGGTCGGAAAGCTAAAAACAAATCGATCCAAGAACTCAAAGAAAAAATTAGCTATCGATTTTCTTCATGGGGGACATAAGCAATTTTTCGCAAGAGTACATTTTCTTATGGTCAAATGCGATGAAACTTCGGGAAAACATTTTTCGGACTATTATGAGATGATCGATCTATTGCTCAGCTCTCTGTTAAATTGTTGCATCTACACTGAATGCAATTTTATTGTCTGGCATTCTTGCTGGAAAGGAGCAAATGGTTCAATGACTCAGTGTTCAATTTTTTTCTTGTGGTGGGACCTGAAAAACCACATTTCCTAGCCGCTGCGTACCAAGAAATTGACGTTTTTCAGGTCTAGCGACACGAAATAGTATATTACGATACAAGTAAAAAACAGTACTTGTTGACGAGTGTGAGAGTTACAGGTCGAGCCGAAGGCGAGGTCTGTAATCGCACTCGTCAGGAAGTACTTTTTTTACGTGTATCGTACGATATTTTATGATACAGATGCGGAAAAAGCGGTTTTTTGTGCGCGAAGCGTGCATAAAAGTCCCCTTTTCTTCACTTGTATCATAAAATAATGTTCACACCTCGTCATGGAAAACATATCACCATCTCCCACGTGCTTGCCATCCTCGCCGTCGGCTCGGAAGGCAATCTTACACGTGGGGGACGGTGATCTGTTTTCCAAGGCTCGGGCATGAAATGTACTATTTCACCCTCAGGTAAGAGAACCTTGAAAACAACCGAAGCAAAGGAAACCCGGATAGGCAGACCTGTGTGACGTCCGAAAGCGCGCAAAGTTTGTAAGAGAACCGTAGACATACAATCGTCAACATAAATTCTGTCCTACTAGCCTGAACTGAGAATGGCATTTGATTGATCAATCAAGACTATTCCTAATTCCTCATTGGCCATGATTCCCCACTCCGTTAAGGTTACGGAATTCATGGCAGGGTGGGCATGTAGGAGGTGAGACGGAGGAGAATCTATTGTTCTCTTACAGAAAACCAATCGCTGCACCAAAAAAATCGAGTTTTCGATTGGAATTTTTCAATATATATCGAAGACTTTTCTGTTCAAAATATTTTTTTAATCACTCCTCTATTTTTCCCCTACATATTTCAAGCTTCTTTTATTTTTATAACTCCTCTTTCGAAAAATTGGAAAATAATTAATATGGAGAGAAAAAGCGACAACGTCGTGCCGTTCGAGGTACGAGTTGGCAGCAATGATTCACTCAGCTGCTATGTCCTTTCCCATAGTGAAATGTATCATGACAACTCCATTTGTATTTGCCGCGCTTACCCCTCTACGATTTCTAACCTCGACGTTGTCGCTTTTTCAAGTTGCGCACGCAGAATTCCTATTTTTCATTGATTTTTCCATTTTTGTGTCTAAACAATTCTCATAGGCCCCTTGAATTATTTTTTAAAAATTTTCTTCTATAAAAACTCGACCCAATTGCAAAGTTTCAGAAAAATGTTGACTTTTTTTCTATTTTTTTATTCTTTGTTTTCTGAATAGGGGTTTTGAAAAAATCAGAGAATGCATTTAAAAAATAATCAATTTCTTGACTTTCTTTTGACTACCCCTGTGTTACGTCCGAATGACGTACAACATTTTGTTTTATTATTTTAATTATTAATTATTAATAAATGAAGGAATATTTCCATCAGCTCATTTAACATGAGAAACGTTATCTATTGACATGTGATGTCAATATGTGAAACCTTACGGGTGGTCTACTCAGGTGTACTCGAATTTGAATCTTTCCACCGCATACCCGAGTCAATCGGAATTTATTAATTATTATTATTATGAATAATGAAAATATTATTTAGAAATTTAACATTTTTAACAAACTTTCAATAGGAAAAAATATTTTTATACCTGAAAAATTAAAATCAAGATTTTTGGATTATTAGAAACCCCAAAAATCTTGATTGAAGCTAGAAAATATGTCAACATAAAAAGAAAAGAAATGAAAGAAAGGAAAAGGCATCGCTGTTGCGAAGAGCCTTATCATCGAGGGTTTCGGATGTCCGTACCAGACATCGGCTGTGTCCCGGCACATAAGCCATCACTTCCCCTTACCGATATAAATTCCTCAACACTTCCCCTTATTCCGTCATCATAAAATACAATACCTCCCCTTCGTATTCAAACAAGACGTTCCTTGTTCTTCTTTCCCCCACCTCCCTACAGAGATCATGCGGCACACGCCGGTGAGCTGTGATTCTCCTCTTCAAAACCACCACGCGACTTCAAAGTCTTTCCCCCACCTCCCAATACTAATTAAAAGTGCCATACGATTGACACACACAATTAACTCTGACACCTAAAGGTTAACGCTTAGGGCGTTAATAAGACAGTCCCGGCGTCACCGTCAACGGAAACAGATCAAGGAATACCAAGTGAACTCCAAGTAAACTCCAAGTGAACTCCAAGGATTATCAGTGGTTTCCTGTCATTATATATTATTGTGTTAAGATAAGAATCTATTCAATTTGTGAAATCGTAGTGATATGTATATATATTTCCCTTGGTTTACTGTGATTTAAAAAAAAAACACATTCATTTCCCAAGTGATTTCCCTTCAGGAAATCACAATAATCCGTTGTGATTGGTGGAAACTAATTAAATTCTTTCCTGATTTCCCTTCAGGAAATCATGAAAATTCACATTTACTGAATTAGAAACAAAAGGAAATAATAGATTTTTTTTAGTGATTTTTTTTTGAAAATAAAACAATAGTTTTTTTTTGAATAATTCGATTAATTGATTACTAAATTTTGATATCAATTGATCTTATTATCCAAAAAAAAAATTTTTCAATTTAATTTGTCAAAATTTTAATTTACTTATGTTTCCGCAGAATAGTTTGATCTAATTTGGACTGGTCGAAAAATTTTGATTCCTTTATTTGACCTCATCTTCTGTTGACATCTACATCACAATTGCCTCTACATCAATTGACATCTACATCAATTGGCATTCACATCACAATTGTTATCTACATCAATTGGCATTCACATCACAATTGTCATCGACATCAATTGGCATCTATCTACATCCATTGACATCGACATCAACCGGCATCTACATCACAATTGCCATTTACTTCAATTGACATCTACATCAATTGACATCTCCACATCATAGCCTGACACTGCCAGGACCTCGTTCCAGCCATCGGTTCCCTCCTGCCCTCCCCTTTCTTACAACAAAATTTTCGAATTACCCGAAAACCCAAAGCAGAACATGTAAGTCACATGAATTCAATTATTCTTTCCTATTGAAATGAACAGATTCTAAAGTCAAGGAATCGGGATTTTGGTATGCAAGAAAAGGATTAAACAAGAATTCAAAAATCTAAAAAAATACATTTTTTCCCTCTGATTAATAAAGAATTAAAATTTTTAAGGAAACATAAATTTTCCTCTAAATCAAAGGAAATAATTAAAATTTTTAGAAAAAAAAATACATTTTCCTCAGAATAAATAAGAAATAGAATTTTTAGGAAAAATACATTTCTTTCACTGAATAAGGAATTAATTAGAATTTTAGGAAAAATACATTTTTCCTTCTGAATAAAGGAAGAATAAGAAATTTTTTTTTGTACATTTTCTTCTGAAGAAAATAAGAATGAGAATTTTATGGAAATTATATTTCCTCCAGAATAAGGAGAATTCGAAATTTTCGTAGGAATTTTACTCCCTCCAAAATAAAAATTTAAAGGAGAAATAATCTAATTACGATTTAGTTTCCTCTACGAGGTATTAAGGGAAGAAAAGGATTGAGAATTATTTCCTATCTGGATTTCTCTCGAATTAAATTTTTCTTATGATAATCCAGATTAAAATCACAATTAGAATTTATAATTTTCAACTCCGAATTAAAAGAATTCTTTAACTCAATTAAACTAAGAAAAGCTGAATTGAATTGATCGATTGATCTATGATAACCTTCTTCACATTTACTTTGAGATCATTTGTCTCTTTGAATCCAAATTCAAGTGTCTAAGCAATTTACCATCAAACATTCGTATCGTCGCCATTTTGGGTCCGCTTTGGACTATTCAACAATCATAATTTCAATTAAAACCCCCTGATGAATGAATAACTTTTATTCAATTATCGAGTTCAACTCATTACAACCCTTGGAACTAGAATCTTCCCAATATATATTCTCGATGATTAAATTGTTCAGTATTCTGACGTGAAAAATCAGAGAACGATGAGAGAATATAAACAAAACAAAAAAATCTTGATTAATTTAATAACAAAAACTTAAATAGACGAATGATTGATGTGTTATTCCTTTCCAAATAAGGAGGTGATATTCCTGTCAATCGATCAATTCACGAAGAAACTAAAGTGTATCCTTATTATCAATTGTTAATCAAAAATTAACTGGGAAAATTCATTAAAAGAATATCGCTAATTATTCTTAAAAATTCTGTTTACGATTCATTTCTAGAATAAGCAAAAGTCACCTCGCCATCCTAAGCCATTTCCTTTGGTAGGCTTAAAAAGGCAATCTTTAGTCGTATTTTCTCGATTTATCAAAAGGTAAGTTGAAAATCATGACATAACACCTGACCACGCCATAAATTCCTTAAGGATGTTTAGCCAGTGCCAGTAAATGTGAGTTGTTCCATGTTCAGGGAAAATTTTGTAATTTTTATGGCTGATAGCCGAACATATGGAACTAACTTTCGTGATGTAAAGAAAAAATTAATCGCAATAGCCTCGGCAGAAATGATTAAACAAATTTTTCCTGATACACAGGCTCTTATGGGATTTATGTTCAAATTGATATTTCACTTACTACAAGACTCTAAAAATACAAATAAAAATAGGAGGTAATGTGCAAAACTATACTGAATCGAATGGCCAGAGAAAAATCTGAGGTACCGGGGGAAACAGAGGAAATATTCGAATGATTCTATCCCATATAAGCGCATGTTAGCGCATGCATTTGTGACATTTTGTCTATTTCATTTCTGAATAATGAGCATGGGTTGCTGGATTGAACACATTAAAGTTGTGTGGAGTTTTTTTTTTTTTTTAAGGAAAATAGTAAATGGGATATTCATTGCTTTCTTAATAATTAAAGATTAATATTATTGATTACTTAATTTACAGTCATTTATTATGAATAAACCTGCATGCATCAGTTTTATTGTGTGCGCCAATTTAATTAAAAAAAAGGTGTTGGAAATGAAAGTGAATTATTATTTTATGTAGGGGCCGGGGGAGGGGCATTTGCGGTTTTTCTTGTGGAATGTTTATAACACAGAAATATTTTCATCAATTGACGTTAGTCTGTACTCATCATGAAGGGTAAAAATAATACTTTACAAGGCAAAAAAATTAACCCACTTCACTAGCAGGACAATGAATGTAACATGTAAAAAAAATCAAATGTCCATCTTGTTCTAAAGTCTCTTATTTGTTATATAATTAATTATTACGAACGGACAGGTAATAAATCATTCTAATGATTGAGAAAAAATAATTTCATCATAAAATTCATTTGAAAATAATAGTATATTTCTAACCTAGGGAGGGAAAATAACGGATCCTCAGCCGCCAGTGCAATTACCAGCCGAGCCGAAGGCGAGGTTGGTAAGCACGCGGCTGAGGGTCCTTTATTTTACTTCTCGTGGTTAGAACGCGATTTTCCGTCTCGGCGTAGGCGCAAAGTCAGAGTTCCCTCCCGCGAAGCGGGAGGGAAATATAACTTTGCGCCCGCCGGGACGGAAAGTTTTTTTTATTCAAGGCCACTTAAATTATAATTAACATTAGCAAATGATCACGTCCATTAACCGTCATTTTATTTTATCCCCTCACAACCATTTCTTTAGAATTTTGTAAATATCTAGGAAACCATTAGATTTATCCAAAAACATGATAATTTTTTTTTGTAATTTACAAAATTCTCGACAAAAAATTTCTTACGAGGTTTACCCGAAAACCCCTCCCCTTTGAAGTCATCCCCCTCACAAGATCATCAAACCAACTCTTTCCCCAGGTAAATGACCTTCCTCGTGTTTTTCTTCGTCTCTGCAACAACATCATCCTCGAGGCTTCGATGTAGGAGGTTGCTGTGGATTGATACCACCTGCAGAGGAGAATCTCCCATTTTATTTTGAAAATTTAATGACAAAATTCCATGAAATTATTCCATTCAATCGAAATGTAAAATATCAACTCCATGAAAATTCCTCAATTGGAATTGAATAAATAAAATGATTGAAATCATTTTATGAAACTTTCAATGATTCGAATGGATGACAAATCATCGTTTTATTCAAATTTATTTTGATAGGAGAAATGACATGTTGCCACGCCTGGCAGCCTCGTAAAGAGGTGAATCCACTTGCTCATTTCTTCTACAACTGCTGGGTTTATTTTGAAAATATAAAGTACGTAGTCGATACCCAAATTTTCGTTAGGAATTTTACTTTGAAATCAGTTTTTTAGAAACTCTAAAAGAAATAGCGATATTATCATCAGGGGATTTTTTGTAGCTTTCGATTTTTCCTACAAGACAAGAAAGGTAAATTCATCCTTTTTCTTTGGAAATCATGAAAAAATACAAAAAAATACTGAAAGCATGCAAAAATGACAAATGAATATGAAAACACAAAATGTAAAAACCTTTAGTACACGAAAAAGCAAAATAGTCCCACAATGTGAATTTTTTATTTTTATTAGTAGGTAATATTAATATTTTTAAATACTTCTTAATCATTCATCATTGTTATAAAGGATCAACTGACAAAATTAAATTATTAAATGGCAATCCTTCTAAAAAAAATACTTTCTGTTCTCCATGAGCTTTTTTTATCGAAGTGTAAAGAATTTTTTTCATTAATCTAATGAAGAATAATTTTACGGTTTTAAACAATAAAATATAAACGAAAATAATATATATGGAACATGTAATTGAAAATTGTTTTCCTCTTTGTTAGGTGAAAAATTATGGGAGCAATTAAGAAAGTCATCAAGTCATTAGTTTATAAATGTCCAGGGAACCTTTTCCCATTTTTTGTTTTTCGTACTGAAGATGTGACATGGGGGAAACTCGATGACGCGCTGTGGTAGTAAGGGGAAAAGGAGGATGAAGTTTCCAACTGAGGTACAAGGGGATATGTGAATGATTCAGTCCTGCACCTCTTCAGGCGTATCGTGGGGATTGAGAACGCCTGGTCTAGCCATTTATTGTATTTTCGTCTCTTCGTGGGGGAGTCGAAGAGCTGTCTCTCGTTCTTTGAGGTAAAGTCGTCCGCATCTGTGTACTCCTGCAGATGCAAAATATAATCTTTCATTAATTTTTATTCATTTTGTTTTCTTTTTAATATGATGAATTAATTTTTTGGAATCAAGAATTCAATTTCAGGAAAAGAAAAATGTGGTTACATTCTTGTGAGAAAGTTGTATTGAAGTGATGAATCTTAAAACAATGTTTCTTTTTCTTGTTCATTACAATTCGAAATGACATTACCTGAATGACGATCTCAATAATAAATTCAAGCTTATTTCTTCTCTTCCATTCACACAGATTTGCACGAAGAAATTCCTCAGATATTCCTTGGAATCCGGACTATCTTGATCCAAATTAAAAAACCCCCGTAACGTGATCTTCATTCAATTAGCCGTGGGAAGTGGAGATGCCACATAGAATTCCTGCACATAGATTCTGATGTCAGGAGCAGGTCCCAGAGAGCCGGATCTTCTCCAGCTCGACCAACGTGAACATATACGCCAGAATAGTGGCATGCATGGTAAGCCCAGCAGTATGCAACATGACCGTAACAATACTGAATATATGCTGGAGAATATCCGTAAAGTACGACTGCTGTTCAATATTCTGCAGGAACTGATAAAAAATGTGTAGTCTAGCATCAGCAACATTTCTCATGATATGCTTGAATCCCCAAATAATAGAATCCAACACAAGTTTAAACTGTGCAGGTGGAATAGACAAGCAAGCCGGAAAATAGTGAACATTGACAGCCTGTAGCAGCAAGAAAGAGTCCTGTGCTCTGGAAACTCCTCAAAGTCCTTATTAATCATCTCCAACGTGCAATCAAAAAAACTAATGAAAAAAATTCTTCACACTTTGATAAAAAAAGCTCATGGAGAACAAAAAGTATTTTTTTTTAGAAGGATTGCCATTTAATTAGTTTAATTCTGTCAGTTGATCCTTTATAATGATGATGAATGATTAAGAAGTATGTAAAAAGATTAATATTACTTACTAATAAAAATAAAAAATTCACATTGTGGGACTATTTTGCTTTTTCGTGGACTAAAGGTCGTTACATTTTATGTTTTCATATTCATTAGTCATTTTTACATGCTTTCAGTGTTTTTTTTGTATTTTTTTATGATTTCCAAAGAAAAAGGATGAATTTACCTTTCTTGTCTTGTAGGAAAAATCGAAAGCTACAAAAAATCCCCTGATGATAATATCGCTATTTCTTTTAGAGTTGAAGATGTTTCTAAAAAACTGATTTCAAAGTAAAATTCCTAACGAAAATTTGGGTATCGACTACGTACTTTATATTTTCAAAATAAACCCAGCAGTTGTAGAAGAAATGAGCAAGTGGATTCACCTCTTTACGAGGCTGCCAGGCGTGGCAACATGTCATTTCTCCTATCAAAATAAATTTGAATAAAATGATGATTTGTCATCCATTCGAATCATTGAAAGTTTCATAAAATGATTTCAATCATTTTATTTATTCAATTCCAATTGAGGAATTTTAATGGATTTGATATTTTACATTTCGATTGAATGGAATGATTTCATGGAATTTTGTCATTAAATTTTTAAAATAAAATCGGAGCTTCTCCTCTGCAGGTGGTATCAGTCCACAACCACCTCCTACATCGAAGCCTAGAGGATGATGTTGTCGCAGAGACGAAGAAAATATGAAGAAGGTCATTTATCTGGGGAAGGAGTTGGTTTGATGAGCTTGTGAGGGGGATGACTTCAAAGGGGAGGGGTTTTCGGGTAAATCTCGTAGGAAATTTTTCGTCGAGAATTTTGTAAATTACAAAAAAAATTTATCATGTTTTTGGATAAATCTAATGGTTTCCTAGATATTTACAAAATTTTAAAGGAATGGTTGTGAGGGGATAAAATAAAATGACGGTTAATGGACGTGATCATTTGCTAATGTTAATTATAAATTAAGTGGCCTTATATAAAAAAAAAATTATTTTCAAATGAATTTTATGAAGGAATTGTTTTTTTCTCAATCATTAGAATGATTTCTCACCTGTCCGTTCGTAATTATTAATTATATAACAAATAGGAGACTTTAGAACAAGATGGACATTTGATTTTTTTACATGTTACATTCATTGTCCTACTAGTGAAGTAGGTTAATTTTGTTGCCTTGTAAAGTATTATTTTTACCCTTCATGATGAGTACAGACTAACCTCAATTGATGAAAATATTGCTGTGCTATAAACATTTCACAAAAAAAATAAATGCCCCTCCCCCCGGCCCCTACACAAAATAATAATTCACTTTCATTTCCAACAACTTTTTCTTTATTAAATTGGCGCACACAATAAAACTGATGCATGTAGCTTCATTCATAATAAATAACCGTAAATTAAGTTATCAATAATATCAGTCTTTAATTATTAAGAAAGAACATTTACTATTTTCCTTTAAAAAAAAGAAACTCCAAACAACTTTAATGTGTTGCTGAAACTACACGGTTGTGGAGTTTACACAGGGCAATTTACCATGTGTAGTTTCGTGATGTGTAGATCTCTTTCTGCCGCGTGTGGAGTTTAAAGCAGAGTCCTCCTTTCTTGTGGAGATAACGCGTTTGCACAAATGGATGTGTACATTCCGGCTCTGATCCAACTTGTCTCTGGCCATGGTCAATACTGCCCGCAGAAATGGGTGTCAACAGATTTTTCCTTTTGGTCACTAGGGAATTCATACCCCAACTAGTTACTTCTTCGAAATCATTCATTACTTTACAATTTATGAGGAATTGAGATAATTGAGAAGAAAAAGGCTCCGTTAGAACAGTCCCCATAACTCAATTTCCGTAAAAAATACAATAATTGTTTTTTCTATACGATTTCTCAAAGTTGTGTCCGAAGAAAGAAAATTGGAATTCAAATTAGGTCTTACCGAAAGCATATACCCCTCCTCTGGGTTTCATCGGACAGAATAAATTCTGTACGTACACTTTCGTTACTGACTACTATCTTGAGTTCCGGCTGGCCAGACGTCTCCATCTCTCTGTGCTTGCTCAGGCTCGAACCAAGTATTATCACTCCCGGCTATCTGGTCTGTCTGGCAGAAATCTTTGGAATGAGCTTCGCCATCTTTCTCTTATCCCCGGCTCAAGTTTCAGTCCCTCCGTTGCCGCTGATGTCTTGCACTCCCAATTCGCAGCAGTCTCCACAGTGATGCTCGTAGATCAACCTGAGTCTGACTTAGATCGCTCATCATGTACATTATCTCCCAGTTCTAGTAACATCGGCGCTCCTGATCAGCAGTTTTCTCTCTCCCACGTGAGCCGGCTGAATATCTATGCTGCAATATCTTCAATCTCATCTAATGCTGTTGGTGCTGATGGGATTTCTCGGAAGATGATTTTGAACACCCTGCCGGTTCTATCTGACTTCCTTCTGTCGATCATGAACCAGTCCCTTGAGTGCTGCATTTTTCCTAATGCCTGGAAGAGGGCCATCATTGTCCCGGTGAAGAAAGTCAGTTCTCCCAAACATCCCAGTGACTATCGTCCTAATGCGCTGCTGCCCTTCTTGGCGAAGGTCCTGGAGAGGCTGGTGTTTAATCAACTCTCTTCGTTTCTTCAGGAGCGCAGTTTGCTTGACCCTCGACAGTGTCGATTCCGGCCGGGCCACAGCACTCAAACAGCATTACTGAGGCTTGTCAATGACGTCAGGCGGGGCGTTGAAAAGTTACCATTTTGGTCCTCTTCGACTTCTCCAAAGCCTTTGACACAGTCTCTCATTCCCTGTTACTTGCCAAACTCACCAGGCTAGGCCTTTCACCTGTTGCTGTTGCCTGGTTCCGGTCTTACTTGACTGGTTGTTCTCAAGCGGTGAAAGGTGAACATGGGCTTTCTTCTTTTGTTGAAACCAATGCAGGGGTAACTCAAGGATCCATCCTTGGCCCTCTACTCTTCTCGCTTTTCATCAACGACATCAGCCGTGCGGTCATTGAAGTTCGGCATCTTCTATATGCCGATGACCTCCAGATATATCTTGAATGTGATCCATCTGAGCTCTCCTTGGGCATTCGGCGACTGAATGCTAATATCTCTAGGATCCAGGAGTGGGCTACCGCGAATCGCCTTCAGCTCAATGTCAGTAAGACCAAAGCCATGATCCTGGGAGCCAGCCGATTTGTCAATGCTGTGGATATAGCTGTATTGCCTAGTCTGGGTTGTGAGGGTGCAACCATCGAGCTGATGGGCAGTGTGAGGAATTTGGGGGTTATCATTGACAGTAAACTAACCTTCAGAGATCATGTTCAATTCGTCACCTCCAGGATTAACTCTGCGTTCTATCAGTTGTACTGCTTGCGGAGTTATACTGATGAACCTCTCCGGAAATTACTTGTCAATGCCCTCATTTTTCCTCACATTTTCTATTGCCTGGCTGTCCTCCAAGGTGTAGGCTCAGTACTTGATCTCCAGCTTCAGCGTCTCATAAATAGAGCGGTTCGCTTTGTTACGGGCCTGCCTCGTGATGCCTCAATATCTGCTGCTAGACGTAGTCTTGGGTGGCTCTCCATCTCGGGATACAGAGATTCTATCATTGCTGCTATCATGTACCAGGTGTTGAGCACGAGAAATCCTGATTACCTTGCTGAAATCTTTGCTACATATACCTCCAGCAGACCTCGTCGACTCATCCTAGCACAGCAGGCTCTTGTGGTACCAAATTTCCGAACTGATATGTACAGAGCCTCCCTGGCTGTGGGTGGCTCGGAGCTGTGGAATAGCATCCCTGCTGACATTCGGGAGCTGTCCACGTCCTTGGCCTTCAAGCGCCAGCTGAGATCTTGGCTGCGTTCTCGGAAAGAGCTGAGCTCACTGCGTGTGTTTAACTTATCTCTGTGTTTACCTCTGTGCTTTATCTCTGGCTTATTTCACAATTGCTTTTTCCACTTATACCTCTGCGTTACAGCTTTTTCTCTTTTTCTTTTCATGCATTTATCTCATATGTTTCTCTCAAAGTATTTTTTCTTACCTTTGTATTCTTATTCTGTATGATTTGTTTAACCTTCTGAACAATAAACACCTTATCTTATCTTATCTTATCTTACTATCATTTGTGCAACTCGATATATTGCCCCCTCGCTCCCTCCCCTTCCTATTCCCCACTCAATTGAATTGGTTTGCGTAAATGCTACAGCTCACGCATGAAATAGTCATCTAGTCATGTGAGGATCCATCCATGTCCGTGAACATTTGCATGGACACTATGGGTTCTGCGTGAATCACTCAGAATATGAAACATCCTGCGTGAATCGCTCCAATCTGGATAAGTACTGCGCGAATCACTCTACTCATTTTTATGTGAATCACCAGGATCACTTACGTGAGTCTCACATGGCTTGTGTGAAGCCCTATTTCCCATTGCATTCACCTGCGTGATTGTCGTGAGTTTTGCGGGAATCATTCGGGATGAAGACCATCCCACGTAAATTACTCTAATCCATAGGAATTCTGCGTGTATATTACCTACGTGAGTTTCGCATGGCTTCCGTGAAGCCCTGTTCTGTTCCATTCATTTGCGTGATTATTGCGGTTATTGCGTGAAACACTGAGAATCTTAAACATTTTGTGCGCATCACTCTTATCTATACAAACGCTGTGTGAAAACTCCACTCACTTTTGCATAAATCACTAGGGTCATTTGACTGATCCACGTGATTCGCTCACCGTTGCGTGAACTACCAAGATGATATGCGTGGGTTGAGGGAACGCCCAGGTTCCATCCCATTCATCTGCGAGAATCCGAGAATGCTACGATTTTTTCGTCAATCCCTCGGAATAGAGAACATTCTTCGTGAATCACTCTCATCTGAAGGAATTCTGTACGCATCACTAACTAGAATCATCTGCAACTCGACAGATTTCCCCCTCGATCCCTCCCCTCCCCCTTGACGTTTCAAAGCGTAATCTGCATGAGCCCGAGACCCTACATAAAATTCATTTGCATAAATGGTACAGTTTTCGTATGAATTAACCAGCTAGTCATCTGGGGATGACTATCTCAGTGAGTCACGAACTACTATGTTCCATGGCATTCATCGCATTCACACTGCGGTTTTTCCATGAATTCATCAGAATAAAAAAAACATTCTGTGTGAATCACTCTCATCTGTATAAGTACTGCGTGAACCACTCGATTAACCCTTGCGTGAAGCATGAGCATCATCTACGTGAGTCCCGCATGGCTTGCGTGAATCACCTTCGTGATTGCTGCGAATTTTGCGTGAATCATTCAGAATGAAGAACAAAACTCCCCGCCCCCCCTTCTACACTAAAAGTGCTATTTGCGTTAGTCCTCAACCCTTATCTGTGTGAATTCTGCTAAGTGGTTCACGCAGTAGGGCGATTAGCCACGCTAATTGTTGAAACAGTATACGGGTATGGGAAGTCAAACACCAGGCACTAGTCACCAGACATTAGCCATCAGACACCAGGCACTAGATACGAGACATGCGAAACTAGACACCAGATATCATACATCAGACAGGAGACACCATGCATGAGACACCAGTCACCAGGTACCAGACTCAAGACACCAGACACCAGATACGAGTGCTCATACATCAAGTATCCCCCTATCGTTACGACAGTATATGGACATCAGTAACCAAACACCAGGCACCAGTCATTGGACATTACATATGAGACACCAGACACCAGAGACGAGACACCGAACACTAGACACCAGGTATCGTACATCGGATACGAGAAACCAGATACCAGCCACCAGGCACCAGTCACCAGACATTACACACGAGACGGCAGGTATCAAACACCAGACACAAGAAAACAGACCACAAATGTTAGGCACTAGTCACATCATGTCTTTCTATTGAACAGAGCTTTGAAACCCCAGAAACCAGACACCAAAAACCAGACACAAGAAACGAGTGCCTATCCATCACGTATCCCCCTATGGTTGAGACAGTAAACGGACACCAGAAACCAAACACCAGACACCAGTCACTAGTCATTACACATGAGACACCAGACACCGGAGACGAGACACCAAACCCTAGACACCAGATGTCGTACATCGGACACGAGACACCAGACACCAGTCACCAGACATTGCCCCTGAGACACCAGATATCATAAATCGGACACCAGACACCAGTCACCAGACATCATAAATCGGACGCGAGACACCAGACACCAGAGACGAGACACCAAACCCTAGACACGAGATGTCGTACTTCGGACACGAGACACCAGACATCAGACATTATAAATCGGGTACGAGACACCAGACACTAGACACCAGACGCAAATGCCTATCCATCACGTATTCCCCTATCGTTGAGACAGTATATGGATACCAAACATCATAAATCGGACACAAGACACCAGACACCAGATACGAATGCCTATCCATTACGTATCTCCCTACCGTTGAAACAGTATATGGACACCAGAAACCAAACACCAGACACCAGTCACTAGACATTACACATAAGACACCAGACACCAGACACCAGTCACCAGACACCACCAACGTTAGGCACTAGACACGTCATGTCTTTCTATTGAACAGAGCTTTCGAACACCAGACACCGAACACCAGACACCAGATACCAGATGCGAAAAAGGAACTTTCAGACACCAGACACCAGACACCAGGCACAAGACACCAGGCACCAGACACGAGGACAGAGCTTTTGGACACCAGACGCCAGAAACCAGGCACCAAGGGGTGCCAATATACACATCCAAAACAATTGCTCATAAAAATTCGGGAAACCGCGATAAGAAACATTTTATCGCACATTATTTTTATTGTTTAGCAAGGAACTTATCCAATCTAGGGGAAATGAAGGCACAATAGCTCAATTTTCATAACTCACGATTTCCCTCCTGAAAATCCATCGGACATAAGAAATAAAAATTGATGGCAGCGGTGGGATACGAATGAGTATCCCATATCTCACTCGCACCGTTTTTCCTCTTCACTTACAATAAATCTCATTTCAAGTTTTCAATAGAGAAAAATTCGCAGTATCAACAAAAATGGAATCAGTCACTTTAAACAACGAATCCATGTATAAAGAAATTGACGAGCCAGAATGGGAACGAGCCTCTAGAATATTAAATTGGATTCCTTTCTTTAGCGGCCATAAAGGAGATCAAGTTAAATTTGAATATTTTGAAAAGGCAGTTTTACACGTCCGTCACATGATTCCGGACAATAAACATAGCTAATATCTCCCACACATTTGCTTAAAATTAATAGGATCAGCTCGCAAAATTATCACTTTAGTACGTTTTAAAAACATTGACGAATCATTACATCATTTGAGAAATCGTTACGCTAAAAGATGCAGTGGAACTTCCACTAGAGAAGATTTGAAATATACCCCCTGGTACTCTGACGAAGATTTGGTTGATTTTCTAAATAAATTAAAACGAAATCACAGAACTGCATTACAAGCAGCAGTAGCCGAACATGGTGACGGGAGGCCGAAGCATTCAAAAAAAGTTTAAACCAAGTAGCCGTCGGGCGTTTCCTTTATATGGCATCTCGATCTTACGACGCTGCACTGAAAGCTGCTAGAGTTTCGACACTAGATAACATAGCTAAAGTCTTGGATGACAAACGCTCAGACAAGACCTCAGAACATCCCAAAATCCTTATCCTCAGGACAGAGATACTGACTTAAGTATGCCCGTTTTGTCCAAAATCAGACGTATACAGGCGAAGGTTATTATCGGAACAGATCCCGGGGCTGCTTGCAAAGTAGAAATTACGGGGACCCACCGGCGAGAACATCCGAAAGTATTACCAATACTCGCGAAGAGACCGTGCTGGCCATTAATAGAGCCACTCCCTCTCTGCTTAAACCTATCGAAAAACCCTCTGTGACAGATCAATCAATAAACGAATTAAAATTAATGCTCGCGGGAATCATCAAAATTCAGAAGTCTAATTCAGAATCCCGCCGTCGCGATCGATCAAAGTCCAGGCACAGGTCAAAACATTCCAGATCTAAACATCGCGCGAGCAGAAAATCACGCAGATCCCCGTCGAGTTCGGAAACCAGCAGCAGCAGCAGTTCATCCTCATCCGAATCTTCAGAAGAAAATACCCATAAAAAGTCCAGAAGTAAGTATTCCAAGTCCTCTAAGTCGTATGACAAGTCTAAAGAAACGAGCCGTAAAAATCGAGAGGAAAAGTCAGCTCCCTCCTCTCGTGATCAATCCAAAACCAGGTCCTCGAGTCAACATTTAAACGGGGAAACAGCTCGCCGTTCCGATGCTGTGACGAGCCAAACGAAAAAGCATCCAGACTCCCCTATTCTCGCCGCGGGTCATGCTCAGACGAAAAAGATACAGAAGTAATAATTTGTAACGTCGGGAGTGGTCCACAAGTCACCATTTACGGACCACACCTCCATCGCGAAGGTGCCAATACCCTCTTAGATACCGCAGCGAATTTGAATCTAATTTGGGTCAATGCACTCTGGCGAAATATTAGAATCGACACGTCCGAAAGAATTCTTATTGCAGCTCTTTCGCAAAAGCTGATTCGTATGTCAAACGTTTGTAAAATTCCATGTCATCGACATTGCACCCGGCGGTTGCAAAGCACTTCTGAGTCATCAGTTTTTCACGCGCGACGCCGCATGTATTTCCTACTGGGAAGAAACTTTAACTTTGGCATCTAACGCTACTAGGCCCATCCATCTTTATTTGGACCGCTGTAGACTAGCTCGCGATGAAACTCAAGCATGGGTTTCCCTATCCGACGGGGTCCCCAGAGTAAATTTCGAATGTCCCCAGCTCATCGACAGAAAACAAAGATGCTTGATAGATGCTGGAGCTCGAATGAATCTCGTAGAACTCTACGCACTGAAATCATACGTCCCTATAGACACTTCTGAAGCAATAGAATTACGCGGACTCACGATGGACACCTTATCGACAATAGGAACTACGAAACTTAACATTTTAGGAACAACGTCAACTTTTCACGTAGTAGATTATACTCTACCGACTGACAATGTAGATGTCCTCGGTAACGAGTTCTTAATTCAGGAAAAAGCCGAAATACTGTACGGTTATCAAACCCTTCTCTTAGCTAGGAATCAAACTCATCCGATAAATTGGTATTTGGAAATCAAACCAGATTCTCCAATGACCGTTCCCCCGCGTACTCGTATGGCATTTCCCATTACAATGTCGAATCCGGAAATAGAGGCAGGATTCCTCCCCCAGATAGAACTCGACGATGGACTCTTCGCCGGTGAAGCGGACGTACAGGTTCAGGAAAATGAGATAGCCGTTGTTATAGTTATTAACGCCACCACAGAACCAGCAAATGTCGAGATACCACCTCAAAAACTAATACCTTACGAGTTCCGACTCGACACAGAATTAAGAGAGGAATCTAGCTCCGACGAGGCGGACTCATCTTCCGAAACCGAAAATTCTAAAACGAAGTTGAGTGCCTCTGAACGAATAGCGAAGTTGAAAGAATTAATTCACATCCATAGGTTGAGCCAACCGGAAGCTCCACAAGTAGAAGAAATCATCACGGAATTTCACGATATTTTTTTCCTCCCTGGTGACCCACTAGGCTGCGCGAAAGATTTTACCTGCAAAATTAAAACTACAGATGACAAGCCTATCCATATGAAACAATATAGGTACCTTATGGAACATCGGGATGAAATAAATAAGCAAGTAAATAAAATGCTTGAGGTAAGGATTAAAAGGTATAATCGGTCCCACGGAATCGCCTTATAATTCACCGCTGTGGATAGTCACGAAGAAAGCTGACTATAAAGGAAACAAACGCTGGCGATTAGTCATCGATTTCCGTGACCTAAATAAAAACACCATAGGAGATTCTTACCCAATGCCCGACATTTTGAAAATTCTTCACAAACTCGGTAATGCCAAGTATTTTAGCGTGTTTGATTTAGCAAACTGTTTTCACCAGATAAAAATGGACCCAGAAGACAGAGCAAAAACTGTTTTTACCAGTCCTGAAGGGCATTGAGAATATCGGAAAATGCCATTCGGTCTTAAGAACGCACCGGCGATTTTCCAGAGGATGATGAACAAAATCCTAAGCGGTCTGGCAGGTACTGAATTATACGTATACCTTGACGACATTGTAATATTTGTCAGAGGGCTCCAAGAACATTATCAACGCATTAAAAGGTTATTTAAGCGACTCCGCTCTCAAGGCGTTTCACTTCAACCCGATAAATGTAAATTTTTATACAAAGAAGTAGGTTATCTAGGTCACCTTATCACCTGCGATGGCGTTCGACCAGACCCAAGCAAAATCTCGGCATTAAAAGACATGATTCCACCCAGAAACGTCAAGGGAATACGCAGTTTTCTAGGATTCGCCAATTATTACAGAAGATTTATCGCAGATTGTGCACAGAAGGCTCAACCTCTAACCAAGCTCCTGAAAAACACTACGAAATTTGTTTGGGATGAAACTAAAGAGGAAGCTTTTCGACTCCTCAAAGATTCAATTTCCAACGAGTTACGTCTATGCTATCCAGATATGTCTAAACCTTTTATTATAGGTGTACACGCGACAGAGGTCGGAATAGGGGCAGTTCTCAGCCAAAGGAATGATTTAGGCGAAGAAGTACCAATAGTCTATACCTCAAGAACTCTTCTTGAGGCCGAGAAAAGATATAGCCCTGAAGAGCGCGATTGCCTAGCGGTTTTCTATGCTATCAAATACTTCAGGCCCTACGTCTACGGAAGACGTTTTGTTCTTTACGGTACTAGCCCTGTAGTAGCCTGGTTGAAAGATACAATAACTCCAACCGCGCATCAACTCAAGTGGCGTTCTCGACTCCACGAGTATGAATTTACCGTTCACGGTAGGAAGTTAAGACGAAAGCAATACGCCGATGCGTTGTCAAACAACCCCTTGGATCTCAACAGCAGAGAGACAATCCCTAAAAATTCAGATAATGATTCAGATGATAACCTGGAAAAGAAGGCAGTTACGATCCTCCTGAGCTTTTCGGGTAGGCCCAGAGGACAGAGTGCCCCTGAACCCAAGACTAATAAACCTGAGTGCTGCAGCTGAAGAAAAACTGGTCTCATACAAAATCACCAGGCCCTACACAAAGACCAAACCATCCACCGGGGATAAAATTCGAGGAGAAGCGATTGCACCTGCACCTAAGAAATCCGCAGCAGGAAGCTCGCGAAATATTCAACCCTTTGTCCCAGAAACGAGGCAAGTGAACAACCTGAACTAACAGAACGTGAAGAAACTAACGAGGGATTTACAACCGAAGAAACACTGGTTGATGATGTCTTCACACCATCAGACCCAATGGACACCGCCCCAGCGGAATCAACGACTCCACCAAAAGGAACCGTCACAAACTCTCCCAAAATCACCGACGTCGACCCCGCAGTAGTAGTACAGTTACCACCTAAAGAAAACCCAGTGGATGAAGAACCGGAAAATCGATCTTCCCCCTGTTCCTCGCAACCTGGGACAAACCAATCACCTGGAACAAATACCGACGAGACCCTCCTTAACGACAAGGAAGCTATTGGTGAGCTACTCCAAGAGGAGCCAGTCAAATACATCTGAGACGACGTTAAAAGAAGTATAAGCGAAAGCATACTTATGTTCGACAAATTCCTAAAAGAATTTCCAGTAGAATACACTCCTGAAGAGAAAGAAAACCTCAAAAGGGATTCGCGCTATTCGTGGGAACAGGACCCCAAATAGGTAGATCAACTTCCCACCAAAGAAGTAACAAATGAAAAGGACGAATAGTCAGAAGCTGAGGAAGATAACGAGAACAAAGATGAAGACCTAGAAACTGAAAACGAAAGTGATAATGATGCAAAAGAAAATACTGAGGAGCAAAGGCCTCTAAACCAAACCACTTTCCAACCCGAAGTCTCTATCTTGAAGAAGCGATACTCGGTTATACCTCAGAGAAGCGACAAAATAGTCTCCTTCGCACTGACACCTCAACAGAAAGAATGGAACAAAAACCTAGAAGCCCAGGTATACCTGACGAAGAGTTCCAGATGGAGAAAAAGTATATGATAAATTTGAAGCCCCCATTCCACTAGGAGACGACGTCGTCCTGCAAAGTGAAAATCTAAAGTACAGTAGAGATGGTCTGACCTTCGAAAAAGATCATATAATTCATTTCACGTCAGTCGATCTCATCCCTAATCGCGGAACTGGGAAACTTTTAGAATATCTGAGCTACATAGACCGAGAAACTCTACTAAAATCAGAACCGAAACTAGGTCAAATCCTATTCCAAAAGAGGGACAAGTTCAATACCTTCCTGGTAATCATTAAACGAACACAATACGACTCAGTAAAACCATCAGAATTAAAATTATGTCTCCACAATCTACACTACGCCCTCGAGGTTCATCAAGTCACATCTCTCCGTATGGCCGAGACCGACAATGAACTAAAAGGCGTAGAAATTCTTCATTTATACCTGAAGAACGAGTTGAATGGAAGCATCATTGTCATTACCTTATGCAGAGGTAATATACAAATGTCGGACCCAGCTCTTCGCCCGGAGATTATAAAAGAAAATCATGACTCACTCATGACAGGCCACAAAGGAATAGTCAAAATGTATTTACGAATAAGAGATCGCTTCTGTTGGCCGGGAATGAAGGCAGATATCGAAACCTACATCAGGAAATGCAAAATTTGCCATTTAGCAAAACTCAGGCGGATCAAAACCAAACAACCGATGCAAATAACCGGTACTCCCACAAGCTGCTTCGAGAAAATTTCAATGGACATCGTGGGACCTCTCCCTAGGACACCCTCCAAAAACATTTACATTCTCACTATCCAGGATAATTTCTCAAAGGACTGTACCGCCGTCCCTATGCCAAACGCCACCCCCATTGAAGTCGCCATTGCACTGCTAGACTTTTACATAGCCATTTATAGCTGCCCTAAGATTACTCTTACAGGCAGAGAAACAAATTTCACCAGTAAACTCATCGCTCACATGGCAAGAATCCCGAGAGCCGAGTATATAACAACTTCAGGATACCAACAACATAGTAATGGAGCTTTAGAACGAAGTCATCACGTCGTAGTCGAGTATCTGAAAACCCTCTGTAAAGACAATAGAAGTTGGGATAAACTTCTTCCTTTCGCGATGTTCTCGTACAATACCACGGTCCATAGCGCGACAAACTTCACCCCTTTCGAACTTCTATATGGAAAAAGAGCACGCGTATCATCCGTCATACATGAACTTCCCGAAATCGATTCATACGAAGACTGTCTGAGCGACCTAGTCACCCATTTAGATAACATCCAATTAATGGCGGCGAAAAATTTAATTAGAGCCGAAGAAAAATAAAAAGAATATTATGATCGTGACGCTAAACTGGTAGATTTTAAGCCCGGAGAATTCGCGTATGTCCTAAAAGAAACGCAGACAGGTAAATTCGACGATCAATAAATCGGACCTTTCGAAATTGTATACACAACGATCAGAGGTGATGTAATATTGGAGACGTTCGAGGGTGCAAGATTCATGAAGCACCCAAATAAGCTAAAGAGGTGCCCTGATTAATCAGGACATTTTTCCAGCCTAATCTTAAATCATCAGAACATAATTACTAACACTGAGAATTCATAGAAGTTCGACAAAAAATCTTCTCTTCTGTCTCCAGGTAACTAATGGAGCAAAAAGTCAATGCCTTCCCTCACTCGGGCCTAGAAGTCACTCAAGGTGGACGAGTGAACGTATACGTGGATGGGTCATGCAGCTACAACGGTTGCGCTAACGCCATTGCCGGAATAGGCATCTGGTTTGGTGACAACCATCGATGGAATACCTCCAAAACCCTGAAGGAAGCCAGAGTCACCAATATCGTTGCTGAAACCCTTGCCGCGATCGAAGCCATCAAAATCTACAAAGAAAAAGATGTACCGAAGTTGAGAATAATAACCCACTCTCAATATCTCATCGACTGCGTACTCCAATATATGGGCAAATGGAAACAAAACGGGTGGTTGAACGCGAAAAACAGACCCATAGTAAATCAGGAGTTACTCAAGGTACTAGACCCGTACATGGAAAATACAGACGTCATCTTCCAGCACATCCCAGGACACCAACGGTTCTATGGAAACGAACAAGCCAATCGTCTAGCGAAAATCGGCTCAAAAATCCAGAAGGAAGGGAAGGGTCGCCAACAACGGAAATCGAACAAATCGACCCCAATTACCCCGACGAACTGAATCTGGAAAATCCTGACCATTACCTTACTACTGGTCATCCACGTGGAAGCACAACAACCTCCTTTCGAGATTCATCCTCTCACACACCACCCAGGAATCTACTACGAGGCCATAGACACCACCAAAATGGCTGCAAAATCTTGGACCATTTCCGTTGCTATCGACGTTCAAGTTGTCGTCGGATCCCGTACAACGGGCTGGCAGAGGTTCAGCACCCTCCGAGAACGATGTAAGGACAACACTAATGGAACCATCGCGTGTTCCCAAGCACTTGGGATAGTGGCACAGAAGAATCTCGAGAAAGAAGCCAAAACACTCCAGAATCACATCGAAGACCTGCTAGAGGAGAATCTCCCCAGTGAACAAACCTCCAGAAGACGTCATGACATCGAAGATAACCCCACCAGCGATAGTGAACCGATCTTCGGGTTCCTTGGTAGAATTTTCGACCCCATAGTTGGAGTACCAGACTACACCCAACATCGCTGGCTAGTCAAACAGGTTGCTTACAATTTGAACTAGGGCAAATTGTAAGCAATGCTACGCATATCCTACAAACTGAAATCGAAGACAACCTAGAGCATCTCAACCACATGCAAAATAACATCCGTCTCCTGAAAGAAGATGCCGAACAACTCACTCAAAAGCTCACGTACGTCTCCGATAGACTAGTTAAGATGGAATACATGTACGTGGTCATGCAGATTGGTATCGAAGGATTGGAAATATACAGACACTACGTCGACACCCTTAAGAAAGTCTGCGAAGCCATCGAAGAAGTTAAACACGGGCGAATCAGCCCCTACCTGCTCACGCGTCAACAGCTAGCAGATGCCATTAAGGATATCCGAAAACACGAACCATGTTTAGAGTTCCCGATTGATGCAGATACCTCAGACTTGGGCCTTCTCACCATAATTTCCACCATACACCTGTTCCACTCTCAAGCAAAATTTATCGCTTGAATTACCGTTCCATTGATGGACAAAACGGTCATGAAAATGTGTCGGATGATTCCCTGCCGCATGCCCCAGATCACGACAGGAAATCAAACTGCATCAGCCTTCATCCAACCATCCACGGAGTACATAGTGGTCATACTGGATCGTCAACACTATTTCACGGTGGACCAGATCTATTATCAGCAATGCATGCCCCTGAAGACCTCGCACTTTTGCCCTATTCACGTCCTTGAGAATTAACATGACTCACGCTGCTGCGAAATTGACCTCCTAACGAATCCATCCATAGAAGCCATGAAGACCTGTGACATTCAGATCCTACGCGTACATAAAACTCAATGGACGTCTACTACTGCAGGAGTCTCACACGTGGCTATTTTCCACGGCAGAAACAACTACGTTAAATGTGGTATACAGAGGGACGTTAAGCTATACGTCCAGTATTGAGAAAACAGGAATTTTACGCCTTAGTCCCGACTGCGAGGCTAAGACATCCTCGAACGTATTAAAAAATACTGGCGCTGGCGAGTCCCGACTCCCCGATCTTCACGTGATACCGCTGAACTTGAATCTCTCACTGTTGTCACCCAAACTGATCAACGAAGTTGAGCTGCCGAACTTGCTAAAAACAATAAAATTAAATCCCTTGCCAAATAACACTAAGGCCACCGATCTACATGCATTTCAACATACCCTCGACCTGATTATAAACCATAAGATGGACAAATATCAGGGATATCCATATGGGTATCACCGGGTTCATTGGAACCTTCACTCTGCTGATCATCGCAAACCTGATAGCGTACGCCTGCAGAGGCCAGTGGGCAAGCATCACCAAATTATGCTCCAGCAAGCGTCAACCGTCCTCTGACCAACGCAGAAAAGAGGTCAACTCCCCAAGAATCATCTTCAGTCCTCGGGAAGACGTGGTCCAACTCAAGCGGGTTCGGCCCGCTATACCAGCCAGACCAGCGATTACGCAACCACCGCCAAAACCGACGCCAGCGTCCCCAGCAGAAGAAGACTTTGGACTACCGTTGTATTGATAAGTTACCTAAAATCGCAATAAAGAATGAGTAACTTATGTAAGAAGATCCTGTAATACGTTAATTGAAATTGAACTTGACAAAAGTTAAACACTTAAGCTATCAAAAGAGTAGAACTCAAAGGATATTCTTACGCCAGTAAAACCTGAACAGAAGACACACTAGGTTTAAGAAGTCACTAACACACACATGGGTTACTCAATGAGGTATTAGATAAGAAAACTTCAGAAAATTATATAAAACGGGATAACAAATACGCATAAAATAATAAAAAGGAATAATTACCTTCATTCCAAGAAAATCCAATATGTGAAAATTCTCCCCTAGCGAATAGAAAATAGAAAATAGGAAAAACTTAAGAAACACCAGATAAAATAGGATAAGAATAGAGCCAGTTCAAAGGGTCAAAGTGAGAGTTTATTAAGGAAAATAAATTTTAAATGAAAGAAATGATAAATTAGAAATTTTCCCTCGCTACAAATAGCCGAACAACCAGTCCCGGATTGATTAAACGTCCTTGTTCAAGATTGGCTTGAGAATTTTAAATTAATATTTATTTACCACGAATTGTAATTTCACGAGGTGCCGGAATGGGAGAATTAATTAAACACAATTTAAATGTAACAATGTTTAATTGCACTAAACTCAATATAATACACTTTACGTATTCAAAATAACGTAAACTATATTTAATTTTATGATATTCACGGAGCTACGATTGACTGTCTCAGAATCCAAAGGGTAACTGCATGACTCAATACGCTGACCAGTTGATCGGTCGATGACCGTGAATTTCGGCGCTCACATCAGCGCCTTCGAGTGCTAGAGTGCTTTTATACTCGCAATCGCGAACATACCACCCTTCTCGTTTTCCAGTAATTTAGAACGAAGGAGTTGCAATCTGAAACAGTCTCAAAAGATTAAATACATCAATATTATAGGGGTTATATCCCCTGCGGCGGTTCACCGTCCGCCATGGAGTCTCTCACGTGCAGGGGGATCAGCTTCACGATTGGTCGAGTGTACGTTGAAGTGCCCGTCTTCACCTTTACAGCTCTAACCTTGCCGTCCTCTCCTGGGTATGTTTTGAAGACGCGGGCTAGGGGCCACTTGCATGGTGGAGTCGCGAGGTCCTTGATGAGAACTATGTCATTTATTCGTAAGTTCTCCCGTTCTGCGCGCCACTTCTGTCGTGTCTGTAGCATGTGGAGATACTCATTCCTCCAGCAATTCCAGAAGTTCTCATTGAGGTGGTGGATGAACTGCCAACGCGATAACCTGTTCTGCTTCAGTTCTAATGTGGATGAGGCTGGAACCGCGTTCATTGGTCGGCCGATGAGGAAGTGTCCGGGAGTTAAGACAGCGATATCTTCAGGATCATCGCGGAGGAGTCCAAGTGGTCTCGAGTTCAAGTTGCACCCGATTTTACTTAGCAGTGTAGTACATTCTTCGAAGGTTGGCGTGTAGTCGTCTAGCAGTCTCTTCACCAGGTTTTTTACTGACTTCACTCCTGCTTTCCAAAGTCCACCGAAATGTGGAGAGCTGGGAGGGATGAAGTGCCACTCGATTCTCTTCGTTGCGATGTTGGCTTGAACGTCAGGGTTCTGGTACACTTCGTCTATGACTTTCCTGAGTTCACGTTCTGCTCCTTGGAAAGTGGTACCATAGTCGCTGTATAAATCCGATGGTAATCCACGACGCGACGCGAATTTGTCGAATGCAGCCAAGAATGTCGGTGTTGAATAATCTGACACTAGTTCCAAGTGGATTGTGCGAGTGACCATACACACGAAGAGCGCGATGTAGCCCTTGTGTGATTTATGTCCACGTCCTGGGGTTGTGCGAACATTAACAGGTCCAGCATAGTCTAGCCCAGTGTGTGTAAAAGGTGGCGACGGTGTTACTCGCTCTGGTGGATGAGCCGACATGATTTGGTGCGCTGGTTTCCCGTCGTATCTAATGCACTCCACGTATTTGTGGATGTGGCTCTTTACAAGGCGTCTCGCGTTCAGGACCCAATAGTTTTGTCTCAGAGTACTTAGGGTCAGCTAAAAACCTCCGTGTAGTGTTCTTTGGTGAATGTCCTTGATAAGGAGGTCTGCGATTCTTCCTGCTGGCAAAATTATGGGATGTTTCTCCTCGTACGAGACTGATGCTTTGGAAATACGTCCGCTCATTCTCATGATGCCATTATCATCCATTACAGGGTGGAGTGGGAGCAGTTTATCCTTGGTTGGAAGTTCTTGATTCACTTCCAGTAGGCCAATTTGATGCTGGAACTCGTCTCGCTGGGTTTGTCTGATCCAAAAATCATACGCTTTCTCTATTAAAGCCTTGGATGAGAGTTGTGATTGACGTTCCTTCAACGCGTTCAAGGGTTTCAAGCAATAGGCTGTGATCCTCAAGATCTTCTGCCACGAGGGGATAAGGTGAGGTAGCTCAAGAATGTCTCCTGGCTCATGATCACCAACCGCTTGAGTTTCCCGCGTTGTCGTGCATCCTATGAGGTTGTCTTTCTCTTCGGTTTTTGTTTGAAGAGTTGGGTTGTCGATGGTTCCTTGTTGTGGCCATTGACTTGCATCAAGTTTTAGCCATTTTGGTCCAGTCCACCAAAGGTCATGTGTGACCAGATTTGCGGGTAGAACTCCGCGAGAGGCACAGTCGGCTGGGTTCGATGTAGTTGGTACGTGATGTCAGTCGGCAGTTGGGAATCTGGTCTGTATCTCAGATACTCGATTGGCAACAAATTTCGGCCAGTGTGATGCGTATTTTTGAAGCCATGCACTATTTGTGAGTCACTCCACGCGTGAGTGGGTACTGCTACGAGTTTCAAGACTCGAACCACCAGATGTGCGGCACACAGCTCAATTTTTGCTACTGTCTGGTGCCTTGTAGGGGCGACCTTGGATTTTCCCATGATGAGGTACACTTCTATTGGGGTAATCTCGTCTCCTCTTATTTTCAGGTAGACTGCAGCAGCGTAGGCTTGGGTAGATACGTCGCAAAACCCATGTAGTTCCAGCTTTTGTGAGTCTGGTGTCCATTTGAGATATCAATTGATGTTGATCTCTTGGAGAGTTGTGAGTTGAGACTGAAATTTTTTTCACTTTTCAAGAATTGTCTCGGGCACTTCTTCGTCCCAATCTGTTCCAAGTAACCATAGTTCTTGAATAAGGATTTTTGCTGTGATTGTAGTGGGCGTGAGCCAGCCCACTGGGTCGAAGATCCGGGCGATAGTTGAGAGGATTCCGCCCTTCGTGGCCTTGCTCGAGTTATTTGAGGACACGGAGATTGAAGGTGTCTTGATTCATATTCCATTAGACTCCAAGGACCTTGACGATTTCCTTCTGATCGAATTTCGATGTAGGGTCGCGTGCTAGCAGCTCGCAGGGGACTGCTCTGAGGCTTTCAGCATGGCTAGATGCCCATTTTCTCAGGTTCATTCCACCGGAACGTAACAGCAGTTGTAGCTCATTTTGGATGTCTCTGGCTTCCTCACTTGACGAAGCTCCAGTCAAGACGTCATCAACGTAAAAATCACGTTCCAGTATAGCGGCGGCTCGCGGGAATTTCTGTCGTTCGTCCATAGCCAGTTGTTTCAGCACGCGGTTAGCCAGGAATGGTGCTGGTGCAGTTCCATACGTTACTGTTTTTAAATCATATGATGTCACTTTCGTCGTTCCAGGTGGTTGCCACAGAATTCTTTGGAAGTGCTGCTCCTCAGGGGCTACAAGAATCTGTCGAAACATCTTCTCGATGTCTGCTCCCAGTGCCATTGGATGCATCCTCCATCTCAGGATGACATCGAGGAGATCAGGTAGTAATTGTGGACCAATGTACAGATGATCATTGAGAGTGGATCCATTGGTGGTGTGGCTAGAGGCGTTGAATACCACTCTGATCGGTGAGGCCAAACTATCTTCTCGTAAGACAGCGTGATGTGGTAATTACACCGGCCTCTGTCTAGGATCCGTGTTTTCCGAGGATAATTTCATGTGTCCTACATCTTGGTATTCCATGAGAAATTTGTCATACTCACATTGATGTAGTGGATTAGCGAGGAATCGGTTTCTCTGTCTTTCCAAGCATTTCCTCACGATACCGTAGGATTCACCAATCTCTAGAGGTAGTTGACTCTTCAGGGGAAGGTGCACTATCTATCGTCCACTCTTTTCTCGCGAATGCGTATCCTTGAAGTGGTCCTCCACTTTCTGATCCTCCTGATTCAGGCCAATGGGGCTAGAAAGCTCTTCTAGTTCCCAGAATCTGTGAATTGAATCGTCGATAGGTTCCCTGATAATGCAATGATGAGCTGACGCGTGAGTCTGTTGCTCCAGGGTTCTTGAGAATGTCTGAGGGCCTGACTACCCATCCGAAGATCGTCTCTTGCGCCATGGGAGAATCAATAGATCCCTTTGTTATACCTTCTAACAGAATAGCAGGATATAAATCTGCTCCAATGATCACATCGATTTTTCTGTTGTCCTTGGGGTCAGCGTCTGCGAATGTCAGCCCTTCGAGATGACTCCATTTTACTTGGGTGAGTTCCCTTCGTGGGGCGTATGATGTAAGCTTGGGAAGGACGTGAGCGATGATCGGGAGTGACGGCTCCCTTGAGTAGCACGGTTCCATAGCACGCGACGCTGCCGTCTTGCAGGATGCGGTTTTGTTCCCTTTAACTCCGGCGATGGTGATGTTGACCTTGACCTGTGGAGCGCGTAATACCTGCGCTGCTGACTCGCTAATGAAAGACAACTCAGATCCTTGGTCCAGGAGAGCTCTAGCGATTATTGTACGACCATCGATAGTACGAAGGCGTACTCTTGCGGTCGCGAGTGACACTGAATTGGTAGTGGATACTGCCTGGTTGCTGTGACATGCATTAACCTTTACTGCTTCTTCTTCTTCATCCGAAGAGATAGGTCTGTCGCTCTGACCTTCAGAGCTGGAGCTGTCAGCGTCGCTATTACCGCGTTCAGCCTTGGCGGTGTTAGCTGTTCTCTTCTCACTTCTGGGCCCCTTGGATGACCTGCAGACGATGGTGTGATGTTCTCTCTAGCAATTTTTGTAGCGATCTTGCTCCTCGCTGTCTTTGGCCGTGTGATCACTCTTGAGACAATTGAAACAAAGATTATTAGATTTAATAAAGTCATTTGTCATTTAATCAAAGTCAAGTTTATTTGAGAGGGACTTAGCCTTGAAAGAGAAGCAAGTGGTTAAGGAGTGATTTTTGCTACAAAAGGGGCACACGACCTTTTCCTCAGTAACAGCGTGCATAGCCTTAAAGGCTGCCTTACTGTGCTGACGCGTGGAAGTAGTACTGGCCGGTAGACGGTCGAGTCTCTTAGCGCTTTCATCGAGAAAGGCCTTGACTTCCTGGAACGCGGGGAGCTCGTTGACATTGTTGATGTTCAGCTCCCAGTGCTTGCGTATTTTATTATCCATCTTGTTGACTGTGAGGTATACAAGGATATCATCTCAATGTTCGACATTCCTTTTCAGGTTTGAGAGGACTTCACGTGCGCGAACGGTCTGGTCATGTAGCCGGGGTGCTTCATCAGCTGTCTCACTTTTCATCTTCTTGACACTAAACAGCTCTTTCAGGTGTGTCATTCAGAATTCTCCAGACAATGCTGTAGTTGTCCTCAGTCACATCCACGTCATCGATGAGTTCGAGGGCGTCCCCTTCTAATGAGGCGCGAAGGATAAAAAACTTCTGAATCGTGGGAATGGCTGGATTATCATGCACTAGCTTCTTATAAAATCCTCTGAAGTTCTTCCACTTTGCGATATTTCCACTGAATTTAGGAGCCTTGATTTTTTCGAGTTTGAAGAAGGAGTTTTCGAATTCTTGAGTGGGTTTGGTGTCTTGTGGTATGACAGGGGGCGGCGATAATCGCTCCGTGGCTTCATACGAGAGGATTTTGTCCTTCATGTATTGAGCTTCTGCCTTTTCAAACTTCAATTCGGTGAAGTATGCACTCTGCTTGTTCTCCTTCAGAACACCCAGCCTGTGCAAGCGCCTGTCAAGGACTTTGGTCTCAAAATAATCAGTCTCCAATTGTTCCAGCGCGACCTTCATAGCACTCAGTGTCTTAGATTGTTGAGGTAGGGCCTTGAAATTGGTGTTCATGCGTTGCAGAGCCTCGATACGTCTTTCTTGAGTGTCTAGGGTCTCCTCAAATGTGTCATCATCCGCGATGAGAGAAGCATCCAACGTTGCATGATGTTGACACATTTTTGCACTATTTCATTTGATATAATATAAATAACTGTGTGAGAATTAATTTAAAAAGTCACTTAATCACTCGAGCAGCACAACGTCAGGGTGCTCAGCAATGCTCTAGTATAGATCACTCTGTTATTCACTGAAATTATTTTCTAATTTGGATTTCAATTAAATTGAGTTTATTGCACAGAGTCCGTGGTGGGGATATACGGCACTCATTCAATTTAAAGATGGTGCGTGTCAACCGCGTTTTTGCAAGACGGCACTGAGCGTCGTTACGCGTTTGAATTTCCCGAGTGAAGCGCCACGGGGTTCATAATAGAGATGCCACGAGAAGTACCAGTGTGCACACACGGTTGCACGAGGGTTATGGTTGAGTTTTACTCTGTTTAGCGTATCCTAAATGCAATAGAATGATTTGTATTAATTTCAGTACGTCGATTACCGACGTTAATTACTCGAAAATCGCACTGAATCTCAACAAACAAATTTGGAAAGGAGAATTTTAATGCTCACCACGTGGGAGACGCATTGTAGTTCGGTTACGCACGGGGGTTTACACTCGGTGACGCGATTTATTCCACAATTTATCGTCGAACGCGAGCTGATTTATTTTTAATGTCAAACTTTTCGACTCTGGCGAAAAACCGACCAAACAATTAATTGTGTTTAATTAGTTTAATGTCCCGCCAATCCGGCTCGAAGGACCACGTTCAAGACTGCCTTTAGAATTTTGAATTAATATTTATTTACCACGGATTGTAATTTCACGAGGAGCCGGAATGGGAGAATTAATTGAACACAATTTAAATGTAACAATGATTAATTGCACTAAACTCAATATAATATACTTTAGGTATTCAAAACAATGCGAACTATATTTAATTTTATAATATTCACGGAGCTACGATTGACTGTCTCAGAATTCAAAGGGTAACTGCATGACTCGGCACGCTGACCAGCTGATCGGTTGATGACCGTGAATGGCGGCGCTCACATCAGCGCCCTCGAGTGCTAGAGCGGTTTTACACTCGCAATCGCGAACAGTCCTCTTCGTGGAGCACATTTCGGCCTTCGGAATCTAAAAGACCGAAATTAATGTTCAGAAAAAAAAAATCATCCAGCTCACCTCTATCATTCACAGTCCCCTCTACTTCCCCTTGCAAAAAGAACCTCCAACTCCCGGGACTCGGAAACCTCTAAGCTCTCGCAAAACAACAACAGCACCGTGAGAAAAAAGGGACAAGGACTGCCGCTGGAAAATACAAAAAGAAAACAATTATAAAAAGGAAAAGAACAAAAGGACTCGGAATCACCCCACCTTAACAACATTGGTGACTACTTACCCTAACAATGCCACGAAAAACAAAGAGCTGCCAGAACACCCGAAGCTCATCAGCACACGGACCATGTGACAACAGAACTACGTTGACACATCAGAAAGAGTCATCCCTTAAGGACTCGTGACCATCCAGGCCGGGTACTGATAAACTCCACCGATGGCGCCCTCCGAGAGCACCCTTTACCAACCTCCACACGCCCGCATCCGGAGATATCGAAGCCATACTCCTCATACGATCTCCAGCAGCGGAAACCTCGGAGAAATTAACGTCAGGCCTCTTAAGCCCGGCCCAGCACACCCTCCCCCCGATATCCAGCATAGCAAAAAGAGCCTCCACGGGAAGTCCTTGAAGCCGATCCCATCCACCCACCCGGCAGAAAATTTATAACGAAATTTGAGGCCCTATATTCGAAGAAGAAAATAAGGTAAGAGTGCGAACAAAAAAATTGCCCATAAAAATTCGGGAAACCACGATAAGAAACATTTTATCGCACATTATTTTTATTGTTTACCAAGGAACTTATCCAATCTAGGGGAAATGAACGCACAATAGCTCAATTTTCATAATTCAGGATTTCCCGCCTGAAAATCTTTCGGACATAACACCTCTGAATATCATCTCATGTTTCCAGCATAAAATTGAAAATAAAAATTGAAATGACAATGTGACTTCTGCACCATCTTTTTTCGTTAATCTAAAATTCATCTCAAGAATTCACTGTATATGACACAAATATCGTTATTCTTGTTCTCTACAATGTTTAAATTTGGATACATATTTTTTTTTCAAAGTAAAAAAACTGATCATGGTTTTCATTGTGTCACATTCAAATTCTATAATCGCATAATTCTAGCTACTGATTCTAATCAACTTTCGAGAAAAACTTACTAAACGCAACATTCAGAAAGTTAAATAATTCTTTTTTCGATTTGGACAATTATAATTGCTTCAGCATCCGAAACTATCGAGTAATTAGGTACAGTATGTTCATATGTTGAATGAGAATTCAAGTAATTTGAAAGTTTTCATTTTCATGCTGTTAAAAAATGTGGAGTTTGCAGTAAATTTTCAGTGAAATTTTACACTTCATGACTTTTCCCTCTCAAACTCCTAAAATTTACCATTAAGAGTATTATGGCGGGGGCTATAGCTGGAAAAAAAAGCAGAGAATTCAATGAAAATTGCTGAACAGATTATTCGATCCATTTGAAAGCCGTGTGCAAAATCTCAAGACCCCTACTTGGACAATAATAATGGGAATAATTTTTGAAATTGCTACTTATACACGCAGTTAAATAGGGCATCGGTAATTTTTGTGAATTTCCGACGTTATCGATAGATCAATAACGTAGGAAAAGCACTAAAATTACCGATGCCCCATTCAACCGTGTGTATAAGTAGCAACTTCAAAAATTATTCCCATTTTTATTGTTTAAGTAGGGGTCTTGACATTTTGCACACGGCTCTCAAATGGATCGAATAATTTGTTCAGCAATTTTCATTGAATTCTCTGCTTTTTTTTCCAGCTATGGGCCCCACCATAATACCCTTGAAGTGTCCTTAAAATTTCAATTCTTTTTTCCAACAGTATAATTGCTATTTACTCATCATTATGAAAGAATATTGAAAAAATATAGAAAAAAATAGAAAGTCAACTTTTCGAAGTAGACTAATAAAATAATTTAAAAATTCCGATTTTCGGAGACCATGACTTTTTTTTACAAATGATTCAATTATAATCAATTTTTAACTCAAAGAATAATTTTTCCTGAACTGTACTGTAACTGAATTGAAAAAATGACTTTTTTTGTAAATTTGAACCATTCGATTATTCATTCCTAAGAGAATATTGAAAAAAGCAAGTATTTATGGAATTTTGTTCGAAAGCCGCTAATTATCCATCCTTCATTTTTAAGCTTTCCCTATCCAATTCAATTGATAAATTAGATGATTGAAAATCTTTGAATGAAAAGTATTCCGACCTTATTTCAGGGTGAAAATTCAATATTCTTTGATTTTATGGTATAAATACTGATTGCAATTCACAAAGAGTATAAAAATAAAAATCGAATAAAAAAATTGCAATCATATTAATTATGTAAGTTATGAATTTGGTTTGAATCATTTAAAAAAACATGAGATTCATTTTACTTCCGAAGGGGAACATTGTATTTTTCAAATCCAAAAATGCCAACATTTGTATCAGGATAACTACTTTTGGACTCAAGAGTTCGAATATGCAATTTTTAGACCATGTCCGGATATATTGTGACGAGGCATATTCATTTATTTTTTATTATTTTTCTACATATTTTCTCCCACTACACACTGCCCCCTAAACGGTAAATTCCGCCACCGTTGGATACCCCTTCCCCAGACTTTTCCTCTCATCGCCCCTCTACCCCCGCCCCTGGACATCACGAAGACATCAGCCGAAGGAAGATATCAGTTCCGGCCCCACCCGATCAATTGGAGAAGCCATCGCCCCCTGGAAATTCCACATACTGGACCCCCGAATATTCAACACCTGCAATAATCCCTTATGAGACATCCCTGGATTGTGGTCATCGTCACCACTCAACCGTGCTGATTGGCCTCGGTTGCTCCCGAATTAAAAACCGAAGGACATCGACACCTGANACCCCCGAATATTCAACACCAGCAATAATCCCTTGCGAGACATCCCTGGATTGTGGTCATCGTCACCACTCAACCGTGCTGATTGGCCTCGGTTGCTCCCGAATTAAAAACCGAAGGACATCGACACCTGACGAATCCCCATGAATCGCGAAGGAAAAGCAGAGATCGTCACTCGTGCATTAGCTGCCCCGTGAGTCGCCACGTGCCCCGAAAGTAGTAGTAGTGAATACAGTAAAATTCGCCCGGAAGTTATTTGGCAGATAAAAAGAGGACTTTTGATACGTCGAGCTCNGATACATCGAGCTCATCCCAGCTCTAGTATTGGTGCCCAGGAAACCCCGAGGTGGAAAGGAGGCTCTCCAGGAAAACGCCCTGGTATTTGGAAGGAGTGCAAGGCGCCGGTGGAATTCCACGTGTTCGGCAGAGTGAAGTCCCTTCGTGAGTACGAGTTGCCCCCCTCATTTTCCCTCTTGTCCCCACCATGTTACCCTTCATACCCCCCAACGGTGAGCCTACACTCTTTTGTTTCTCCCCCTTCAGTTATCATTTATATATTTAGTTGCATTCCCTCGACACGACTAGCTTCTCCCCTTTTTCTGCATTAGAGTCACTCCCTTTTTACGTGTACAAAAGTTGCCTGGCCTTACCCATAACCGTAGATCCAAGTAAAAGGCATTGCAAGCGTCTTACGATGATCTATCATGTAAATTAATAGAAATATAGATATTCAGTTAATTTTATCCCTCATTTGTCCTCATTATTTAATTGCCCTAAATCCCCGTTTTAGGAAATAATAATAATTAAATATTGAAAGGTCACAATATATATATGCATGTATGTATGTGTATGTATGGGTATATGTGACTGATCGTTTTTCGAGGATAACTGAAAAAATAATTGTTTAAATAAGTCTAATTATAATTTACAATATTCTTCTCAATGGCATCATGACCAAGTTCGATCATGGAATTGATTGCATAATTTTTTGTTGAAAAAAATCATTTAGAAACCAATATTTCTGATACAATTTGGCCGCCAGCATTGAGGCAATGTCAATAAATTGAATACAATAAATTATTGAATTTAGTGTATCACTAATGTAGTGCATCGCTAATTTATGAGCCAAAATATATTGACTATGTTGTGACGAAAGCAATCAATCACTTTTATTTTATTCCACTCTTGACATCAAATCAAGTTTATCTAATTATCAATCATTTCAACTATCTTTCAATTTTTAACAGTCATCATCAAAAAATAATTTCACATTCCGGTCATTATAAATCAATCCATGTATAGAAAATATGCACTGATGTATTCAATGTATACACGATGTTTTTTTCTTAGTTTAGGTTATAAGCAATAAGTCTACTTTATAATTCACGCGCTTTTTTAGACAGCGCTGTCGCGGCCGCATTACTCAACCGCATGGAAGTTCATGCGTCTTTCGGTTCTTTCGCCCGCCGTCATGTTATTTCCAAATTCATGTTCTCCACCATGACAATTTGCAATGCATGTTTTTCTTATTAAGAGGAATATCAAACGATGAATTATATACGATAGAAGAAAATGCGGTGCCAAATGACCATTCGGAAGTGTATTGGTTAGTAAATTCATTAGTAAAAATAACCATACTATATTATGACGAAAAAAATAATTTCCCAAACACCCAAAAATATATATTTTGGAGTGACTACATCTGCGATAAATATAACAATAAGCAAAAATAACAATACTACATGGCGACAAACGTAATTTCCCACTTGTTTCATTCCATTTTCGGCTTTCAAGTTATCCAATTATCAATCATCATTCCAACAATTTTTCGTTTCACATAGAGAATCCGATTTGTAATTTACGCGCACTTTGTTCAACAGCGACATCGCGGCCGCATTGCTCATTCTCATGAAAGTTCACATGAAAATATGTCGTTCGTGCGCGGTCGTGATACTTTTTACATGCTCTCCGTCATGACATGCATGCTTTTTTTCTATAAGGATACTGGAAAGCGCACTGAGCCGCCCGAACGAGCTGAGAGAGAGTGTCGATTTTTGAGGCCACCTGTCTCTGTCGTACCGTCTGCTCCAAAAGTATTCTCTTACCTTGGACATCGTATAGGGTTATTACAAGTGAAATAAATGAGAGCAAAACTTTCACCTAATTCTACATGCGCGATATTTTTTTCTCGAAAGATATTCATCTCAAAATAACCACTGATTTTTTTAAAGATTTTTTGGTGCATGATCTCAGCAGTTATGATTTTTTCCTTATTTTTATTTGAAATGACATAATTCACTCAAAAATGAATCGATTGGGACGTTTTTTTTTAAAACGTGTGTTTTTAATCGAGTTTTTCATTCCATAACAGGAATATTTTTTTATGCCTCATTACATGGAAATTTTGGAAAAAAACCTACTAAAATTGATGGTTTTTCAAGTTCGACCCGATTTAAAATTCTCAAAAAAATTGAGTACATTTGAAATGATGAAAAACGAGGAAATACCAAAGGAAAAAATGGGCCTCCATTTATATATATCATATTTTCAGTCATTTCTAAATAAAAAGTCATTATTTTCAGTTTTAATATATTTTCAAATTTCAGCCCGAAAAAATCCCATAATCTCTGTTTTTTCTCGCTCATCAGATAGCGCTTACTATGGCTATATCCAAAGCGAAGTTGCCTAAATATTCGCAAGTAGCGTGTTTGTAAATTATTCTGTGATTTTGGCGTTCACGTTGACATTGTCATTTTCACAGTAGTTTTTTGAAATCGACCAATAGTTGTGACATCTTGAAAAGGTTAAAATAAAGCTACAGTATGGCTCCGCGAAAGCCTTTCGTTGATCGATGTTGCAATCCATTTGGATTAATAATAAATCATGAAAAAACGAAAGACTTACGAAAAATCACAGAAACAGTTCAGAGAAGATAGAGGTTAGCAATCGGTGCTAAAGTATGCAATCAATGTCGCAAAAATTTTGCTAACGGTAGTGAGCCTATTTTTGAGGCATCAACAGAACAACCGAGTGAAGAATCTGACGCGACCAAGGAATCTAACAATATTTTTACTGCAGAACAAACTCCTATGGAGTTGAACAATGTTATTGATCCCGAATTTATGGATTCACAGCCTTCAGATGGAAGCGACTTGAGTAAGTTCACTAAACTTTTTCCTCATATGAATGCAATTTTATTTCTTTGCATGAATTTTTGCTTCCAGCTCCCTATTCTAGTCATTTATTATCTCAGCAATCCAACACTTCAGAGTTGGGAATTGACGTTCGATTGCCAGTCATTAACCAATCGTTACAGCTACTGAATGAGTCTCCAATCCACCTCAAACAACTGAAAAGTAACCAATCAATAAATAAAAAAATTAAAAAAATCTCAGTTAATTTGAAGCAACAGTTGACAGGGTCTTGCTTCAATCTTTTTGAAACTCCAAGTGATATAATTGATTTCCACATGATGGTGAATAGTTACAAGAACAAATTTCATGAGGAAGGCACCCGTAAATTACAAAAATATCAACTTCCGACTCTATTAACTTTATATTGAAGCGTGAAACGGGTTTTTGAAACTATGGATGCCC
Source organism: Diachasma alloeum (assembly GCF_001412515.2). Lineage (NCBI taxonomy): Eukaryota > Metazoa > Arthropoda > Insecta > Hymenoptera > Braconidae > Diachasma > Diachasma alloeum. Next base: position 153,506 of record NW_021680614.1, on the reverse strand, counting down.
CGGAGTCTATGGTAATCAAATCAAAAGCATTGGTGAAAGCGAAAGGGATTCTATCAAGCCCGGACTCTAGACTAGGTTGGTTATTTTCTTCAATGGACTTTTGTTGAATGTTTCACTCTAATTTTCTGTCGTGTTTTTCTGTCATTTCCTAGGGCACAAATTACCTGAGGAAATCACGAGTAAACTATTGGGCTTTTACAACGATGACAGATTCAGCAGTATTATGCCAGGGAAAAAAGATTGCGTATCTACAAAAACTAGCGATGGTCTCAAAATCTACCATCAAAAATGGTTAATTCTTTGTAATTTAAAAGAGTTATTGCAACTCTTTCAGGATCACAATCTACATGATAAAATTGGGTTTTCATCATTCGCAATGTTACGTCCGAAGCATTGTGTTCTTGCCGGTTCAAGTGGAACACACAGTGTGTGTTTGTGCAGTGCACCAAAATATCAAACTAGTGATGCTTGGTATGTTATCAATTAATAATTTATATGAAGCTAGAATAGTTGTGCATGAAGGTATTACTCTCTATCTACTTTGTTCAATGTCTATAGGTTCGAACTTGAAAACTTTGACAAGTGACACGCGTTATCCATTGGACCATTACAGTAATTGCATTGACTTCATGATTTGTTACCACGCAACTCCTGAATGTTATTTAAGAACATGTGAACATTGTCCAAGTTTCGAAACGTTACACTCCTTCATCAAAAACACTGGTAGCAAATGATATTGACATAATTATGTGTAAGCAGTGGGTTTCGAAGCCTCGCAGCTCGCTAGTAACTGTCACGCAAGATGTTGACGAATTCACTGATGATTTTTATGAAAAGATGATTGCACTATTGCCTCGCACATTTATCGCAAAAGAGCAAGGTAATTACGTTAAGGGGTTGAGGGAATCATTGAGGGATGGAGAATTTTTGGTCATTTGTGATTTCGCAGAAAATTATGCATTTGTTGTACAAGACGCCGCTTCGGGTTTCCATTGGGATAATGACGCGGCAACCATTTATACTATCATCATTTATCATAAGGAGAGATCGAACGTTATTCACAAAAAGTATTGCAATAATTTCAGATCATTTGCTCCATGATGCAGTAGCAGTTCACGAATACGAAGAAACTCATTCAGTTCATAAAATCAATAAATCCAAATCCAGTGAAGATCTATTACTTCTCAGATGGGGCTCCCACTCAGTTCAAAAACTTCAAGAATTTTATCAACATTTCTTATCATAAAGAAAATTACGGTGTTGATGCCGAATGGCATTGTTTTGCCACCGCTCACGGTAAGGGACCGTGTGATGGCATTGGTGGAGCTTTGGAAGGGGTTGCCGCTCGAGCTAGCCTTCAACTTCCTCTCGATCGTCAAATCACAAGACCATATAAACTTTATGAATGGGCTTCAAGACATTTTACTCATCTCTAAGCTGAATATATCTCTAACGAGGAATATGAACAAGCTATCGATGATTTGTGAAGTCGTTTCTTGAGTGGTAGGCTACTACCTGGAACCCACAAGTGCCACTGTGTCATTCCAAAGGAGTTGGGGATTTGAATGTGAAATTATTTTCACGAAGTGATAAAATCAAATCATTTCCTGTTATCCGTCGATAGGTCTATGAAGGAATGTAACTTGGTTTACACCATGAGAGCTAGAACGAGATTGTGCTCCCGCGACAACGGTGTTAATCATCCGATCGAGGATGGCCGAATTATTACGAATTGTCGCGAGGTGTCGTACTAAGGCATTCGGTTGCTAAGCCAAGCTTGAACACAATATATTAAACTGATCTGAAATAAAATAGAAGTAGCTTCGCTACAAAAAATTGAGAAATATGGATAACTGAAGGAGCAATGATATTTGAAAATTTTTATTTTTTGTAAAAAAAAATTTTTCCAAATTGATCCCGATATTTCTGTGGGCTTTCAAGCTATCGAATTATCCTGTGGAATACTCTAAGAACATGAAAAACCCTTCAAAATGAGACGTCATATATAAAATTATCTTCAGTTGGACGGGGTTTATACGAGAAAACGTTTTTTCTTTTCAATCGTTAATTACTAAAAAAAACGATTACAAATCTCAAATTTTCACCAAAAAAGGGCAATAAACTGACAAGCATTTTAGCGTCAGAGTCTGTCTTTCACCGTAAATTGGCGGTTAATAATTATTTCAGCGAGGCAAGTATTGAAAATGACCGAAAATTGTTATTTTTCATGCAATTATCGCCCAAATAAGTGAATATCCAATAAAATATTAGAAAGTGGTGGAGATTAGACTTATTACATTTTCCATGATTCATTTCCAGTATGATTTTTTGCGTGAAGAATTATTATTTCTCTAATTATACTATGAAAATACATTTGTCAGAATCCTTTCATTTGATGGTAATCTACATTAAATGTTCAAAAGATTTGACCATCACTCATTATGTTTTCAAGATCGCTGATTGTGAATATGATAACCGCTTCCGCAAAATCATGCGATTTCTATTTATTGATAACCGTTTAATTATTTAAACGACAATATTACGGAAATATTTGCACATAATTATTATATAACATGCCATAAATTGAGAGTGATATTTTAAAGTGATGGCAAGGCCAGATAATGCTTCTCCTATTTATTATATAACTTTCTCTCGAATAATGATAGATAAAGACTTATCGGGGATTGGAGCGACGCTCTAACACTTGCGCGAGTAGTAGGCGCGCTCCAATTTTCGGCAAACACGATGAAGATAGAGAAAAATTATTCGAATAAAAAATGTTCATCATCAAATTTTACATAAAATTCGTTTTTTCAATTTTTCCACACAGCTAGCCATTAATGAGATATTGCGTGAGTTGCGCCAGAAGGTCACATAGACATTTTTTTGGATTTGCCGGAAAATTCACGCCAACAGGTCGTCTAAACACTCTTCCAGAAAATAGTGTTGGATTCCGGATTGAAGAACATAATAACTTCAACTTAAACACGAAATCTTTATTTATAGACTAAAATACAAGTACTGTTTGAATACTTTGGATATTTTCCTGAATAGATGTTACTCTGTAGACTGTTGGAATAATTATGATTAAGTTGGGTTACAGAGAGTTTTCGGCTAAGTCCTCTGAGGGTGAATAGTAGAGGTTGAAGTCACTGCGGGGAGTAAGATCCAACGTTGGTGATTGGCCAGTTTAGGTGAGGGAGAGGTATGTCTCGATGAGGAATTCAAGGAATCGAATCATTAGGAAAGTGCCACATTAATGGTAGGACAAATTGAGGTATTGGGAAAGTACCGGATTAGGGACCTGAGGTACGGGAAAGTACCGAGGAAGTTGTGACGAGTGATTTATCGTCCAATTTTTGTGGGCGCCAGTTGGTTTGATAATCTTTGAATTTTCCGGCAAACCAACAAATCCGGCTAGCTTGTGAATAATTAGGATCCCAGGGGGGAGGGACGACGAAACTCCCCGCGATTAACTCGGCCACATCGACGAGAGGAGGACACACGTAGAAGTGACAAATTAATCGAGTTTATTTAATACAAATTGTCCAATATGAGAGAAAGAACATAAATTTATAAACTGGTAGAAAATAATAATTTGCGTTCCGAAAGTAACTGATAACTCGTGAAATTCACGTAAATTTACCAGAACAATAAATCCCGATAAGTAAATCGACGGAATAATTAATACTCGATGGAATGCGGTGGCACGCGAATCCAGACGCAAGTAGCGCCTATTTAATCGAAAATTATCGACTTTGACAATAAATTTTACAATAGAATTCAGCTCTGACCTGACTTGACGATTTCTCTGATATGTTGACACCAAATAAGGATAATTTTATAATTAGAAATGTAACTCAACTTAATTTTAAATTAATTAACTTGACCAATAAATTTGATTCGCGATTGATACTGTGACTAGAACTTAATGTCTCGACTTCTTGATGAGGACTCCTAATGGGTCAGCGTTTTATCGTGTGTCGTGGTCCTCGTGGTCCTCGCGAATTTCCCGACGAGTCCCGACCTTTCCCGACGGGCTCTAATGGTCCTCGGGTGTCTCTGAATTGTCGACGATGGAAGGGAGGAGCCTCGTTCTTACTATCTGGTGTCCTGGACTTCCTCTTCCTCATCCTTGAATGGTTCCTCCTCGACGTTCCATCCCAGAGAGCTTTTTCTCCAGGACAACGACGATAATCCCTCGGTGCAAACCGAAATTATTATTAATATGACGTCCTCTAGGCGAGGTTCATGCCCAGTAGTCGTGGCTCGGTTGAGGAGTACTCGACGGAATTAAATTAAATTTTCTAATTTTTTCGACAACTATAAATAACAATGACGCTTGACGATACCATCTTCACAAAGTAATTAAACGTTTAAAAAGGATTTTTAATGAAAAGGATAATAAAACGATTTATCAAGGTCGCGGCGTCTAGAGGATTAAAGTAGTAAAATGTAATAAAGTTATTAAGAAAAGGTCTTCGGAATATTTGGACCAAAGGTCTTGGAAATATTTGGTGTACGCTCGGAGAAGAATGGCACTTTTAGGAAACTTATTCTAGGAAAATAGTGGGTATGCAACAATAGGAAATCAGCACGTTTCAGATGATTTTGAGACATCTGAGCCCAACTTTTCTAGAGAATTTTCCACATGTTTCTACAGAAAATTTTTGTTTTTTGTTTAAATTTGGGCCAAAATGTATAGATTCTCCCGTAGAAAATACGAAATGTCCACGTTTCAGATGATTTGGAGTCATCTGGGCATAACTTTACGACACAATTTTTCCACGAAAAGCACTCGTACCATCTATTTTGAATTTTTATTCTACAGAATTTGACACATTTCTTTCTATACAACAAATCGTTCAGCTCCTATAATTTTGAAGTAGTCTCGGTTTTATTACTATTCACGAACTCCAAGATCTTCAGAAAAATGGTACAACTTCCATTTTGTGAAAAAGAAAAGAAGTAATTGAAATGTTTTCTTATCGTTATTTTATATCGCTTCGACCCGGTTAGGCTATACTGCGATGATGATCAAGACTTTAAATGGTTAGATCGCACCATTCTACCCGGCCGGGATTTGAACTCGGAACCTTTCGCATGTGAAGCAACGAACTTACCCACTGCGCCAAGCCACCGGGAAGTAATTGAAATGGAATTGCATAAAAATGTATTCTGTGTAAAAAAATTAACAGTTATTTCTAACCTTCAACTGAGACCAACAACTTTCATTCTTTATTAACAAAAAAAAGAGTGGTATACATTAATTTTGGATTATTAATTACCTTGAAGCTTGGAGAACTTGTTACTCACTGTATCACTGTAGATCACTATTTGCACTACTCAAATGTATCCTGTTCCGAAAATGGTTGGTATTCTGTACAACTAAACATAAAATCCATGTGTCGTGCAAGCAGCTGATACGCAATAACGTCACGCGTATGCGCGTTAGTTAGTGAATCACTAGTAGAAGTACGAACGGCGTGAACATGCATTTATCTCTCTCGCGCAGTGGTTCTCCGAGGGAACCTACCTTTGGGAATGAAACCACATAATTACGTATATCTCATAATCTATGGTACCTACATAAAAATGTTGTTAACAAAATTTAAAGGGAATTTAATAATGAGAATTATAAAAAAAATTGTCGAACCAGCTTAAAGTGTCAATTGAGTTTGCATGATAATTCAGCTCTTATGAATTTTTGAAGAAGGCAAATTTTAGGGGTTGATTTATAGAATTATTTGCAATTATTTTAAACACAAAATTTTGTTCAAATAAATTTTTTTGTATTCAAAAGAATTTTTTTTACCTTAGATCTTCGCACGGCTCCAGGGGACGAACCGTTAGGAATAGGGTTAAAACGCTTTCATAATATTTTGTAGAGAATTTCACACTCTACAATTTAGTATTTTACGTTGTTAAATGTATCTCGCATTGTTTATGAGTTATTTTAAGAAAACGCAATTCAGGAGTAGTTTTCATTTTTTTTCAACACTTTTACAGGGGTTACCACTTTCAAGCTTCTCTGAGTATTATAAACCATCAAAACACAGTTTTCGTCAAAAAAGCAGGGCAGAAACGCCAAACATGCATTCTCCGCCCAATTGATGGGACTATTTCGTACATCGAGAATCCACTGCGCCTCCCCCCCCCCGCCGCTATGTATGAGGCTCCCTGGGGAGGGACCCTCATCATCCCTCGGTTCGTCCCTATATATGAGTCTCCCCAGGGAGCCTCATACATAGCGGTGGCGGGGGGGGGTAAATTGAGAATTCAGTACAATCCTGCCTCCCTCTCCTGTAGACGACTTAGTTCATCGGTGAGTTTTTCAAGGATATTTCTAAAACTAAGGGAGCTGGCGAATTTCTACTGAAAAAGTGGTTGGAGGTAGGGAAGGGGGTTTGTGCATTGAGAATTCATAATTAATAATATTGAGAAAGCCCCCCCCCCTCCTCCTCGCTAATTTTTCAGTGAAAATTCACTACCTCCCTTCGTTTGGAAGATATCATTGGAAAACTTACCGACGCGCTAAGTCGACTACAGGAAAGGGGGACTGTACATCGAGGATGCAGTACCCCGCATATACGAACCCCCCTCCCATAAATAAAATCACCCATATAAACCTCTCCTTTTAATTAACTAAGCCCTCTCCCCCTTAAAAACTCCTTATATATGAAACCCCCTTCTTCACATCTGAAACTCCCGACATTTGGGCACCGCTTCCTATGGAGCATTTACGCCTTTAAATATCGCAGTCGTAATTTTTTAGTTCAATCAGAAAATTTTTCAAAATTAATAGAAATTAAGCATTGGTTTTAGAAAATATTTGTTCTTAAAAACAATCCCTGAATTGGTTAGTTTTTATGATCCCACTAAGAATAAAGCTTAAGAACAGGAGTTTCTAAATTCTATAAACTACACTGAGAAAAAAAAATTCTAAGAAATAGAAATTCTATGATTGATCCAAATCGTTCATCGATTGAATAGTCGCAAAAGAAAATGCTATTGTAAGACACAAATATCGATTTGAACTAAACCAAAATTGGATTGTATGAAATCGATTTTGTTATAGTATAAACGCTTCGGATTTGGCGCAAATAATTTTTTTTTCACAATTGCAATGGAAAAATAATCAGTTCAAATGATGAAGAATTGCGTTTGTCGTAAACAAGAAACTGCGCTTCGCGAAAGTCTCGCATCAATGAGTATCCAACAATATGTTCCTCATAGGCCAAATGAATATTTTATTGCATCTATGAATTCTGCTTTCAATCGAACAGATATTCTTTTGCGGGATATCGTGACGCTGATAAATTGGATAATTATATGCTTTATTCGAAGAAGATATCTGATAATACAGACATTGCTTTGTATGTACTGAAAAGTAGATAGCAACAAAAAAAAAGTTTAGACAACTGATCTCATTGTTTTTCAATCGAAAACATTAAAATTAAATCGATATTTGTTTCTTACAATAGCATTTTCTTTTGCGACTATTCAATCGATGAACGATTTCGATTAATCATAGAATTTCTATTTCTTAGAAATTTTTTTCTCAGTGTAGTTATTCATTATATAAATAATATTTTTTCTAATCAATCATTTCTATATATAAATTCAATTACTAACGGTGAGTAGTTGCCCGAAATGGCAATCAATATATTGATTGTGGCGTAATTGAATAGTGGAGGGGGGGGGGGTATCCTGAGTAGTACAATGCTGATCGAGTGGTAGTGACGAGAAAGCGCAACAAATATGTGGATTATGATGCTCGACTCAATGCAGTTGTTTCTGGTTGGAATGAAGATGGTAACATCATGGATTATTTGCGTGGAGTTGCCCACAATGTTAATTCTTGAATTGTTTTATGCGACAAGGCAGTTATTTTTTGGAAAACAGTGATTAATGAGAAGTGATAACCGACTTAGATACAGTTTGTTTTCATAGATAAGAATAATAATTGTGTGGTGTAATTTATTGAAAAATGTATTGTTTATATTTTGTTTTGTGATGAATAAGTTGATTCATTTAATTCAATGATTTCATGAAAGATGTTTGTTAATATCGTTCCGCATGTTTTTGATACTGTTCTTATACTAAGCCAAACATGTTGGTAATTGGTAATGTATTTAAAAATATTATGTTATAACTGTGATGAAATAGATTGTGATGAATTGTATCATAATATTATAAAAAGAAATGATGAATTGTGCCATAATAAGTAGTGGTGGAATCAGAATTTTCAGGTTTTGGAAACTAATTTCTAGATTTTAGAAACTCCTAAAAAACGCGTAAACAGATGCTGATGTATATAAGGTTCAAACTGGAGTCCTTTACGGTTAAATACTTAAAAGGGTCAAATTATGATAACTGTCAAATGAGAGAGATAATTAGAAGGATGACAAATTCTCAATTTCTAGAAATCATCTAAGAGATAAAGAATCATCATTTTTATATTGATAAACACAAATTCATTCACTTCCATTCTTGGGAACGCTGTGAACTCATTATGTATTGATTATTAATAAACAGGGTGTTTACCATGAGTTTCATAGTTAAAGAAAATTGGATAACCAAATAAGAATGTGATATATTCGGACGGAGGTCTGATGTATCGAATAAATTTTCGAATTATTCTCTCACGACTTACAGACTCCTTGCGTGAGGGAATAATTCCTTATGGATTCTTACCTTCGGCTAGACAATTCTCGCTGTATCGAAGCGTAGACTTTTCCAGTGCAGAAATCTTGTTAGGTAGTATTGAGTAATTTCAAATAAATTGAGGGTGATAATTTATTGTGACGCGTTCCTTTTTCATCGTATGTTTATGGACCCCACGAATAAAAATTCTAATTTGATTCCTTCATCGGATACAAAGTAATATTTCAAATTTGATTGGAATCTTCATTATACTTAAAGTCAAATTTCTAAAATTCACTCTTTTTAAATTTTACTGAATCAACGTACGGAACGGAATTCGATGCTGAACGAAAAAATATCGTTGTATTCAATTGATTAATTTGGAAAATTTATTACCGAATTATTAAACTGAAATTACGAGGGAAGTTGATGATTTTACAAATAAAATATAGCTCGGGACAAAGTTTAGCTCACCCCGTTTGTTGTAGAATTTTTTTAAACAATTGTTATTGACAGTAGATTTGCTCTGGGTAGATTACATTCGCCGACGATAGCCGATGATCTGTTATCTCCACACTGGTCAAGGGCGTACTCAAGATGAATCGAACGGATGTAGTATAATAGTCACAGCGAGAATAAAACTATCAGTTTGGCAGTGTCAATAGATCCGGTTAACCTTCAGTCAATTTCACTAATTCCGCAAATTGTTCACAAAATTATATTCCACACAGTATTGTCACTAAGATAAGTAATTAAACTTTCAGGTGTAAAGTTGGGCATTTCTGTTAGAGTAAATTTTGTTGATACAATTTTTCTTATTTATTTATACACTTCAAATGTGAGTCCAACTAGTGACACAAGGTGTATGATACACTCTATCTACGACTACGAAGGTGAGCGTAATTGTTGTATAAAAGGAATACATTTTTTTTTTCAACTGCGAAAATCCCGCGGTGGATACACCGCGCGATTAACCGATCGGTTAAGTCTGTTTGGAGGAAGCGAACTAGGCGTTGGGGTGTGAAACCGAAGTAACGCAGAAGTAGTAGATAATAATTATTCGACCTCAGTTCGAGGGTGCCTGACCCTCCTCCTGGTTTACCCGGTTGCGATGCGCTCTGGAGGAAGCTTAGATCAGCGTTCCTGAGTACACGTGCAAATCAGTGTGCGGTTTTAGAATAATGTTGAAGAGAAATGTGTTGAGCTCCGAGTTTTATCACGTCAAGGTTGTGTGAATCGACGGAAAGAGGGAGCACTGAATTTTATAAAATTCACGTACAAATTATATTTATAACAAATGCAAACTCATGCATATTAGAGTCGCCCACGAAATATATATTTCCCAATTTCACTGTTCTCCTGTCTCAAAACGATAGTTCATGATATGAAGAAGCGATGTAAATTTTTTCAAATTTTTAAAACGCTTCTAACAGGCCTCAACAGCATTTCAAAATTTAAGAAAATATTTGACCCACTGGCAGTTCATAGCTGCGTAGTTTGGCGAAAAGTCAAATGATTTTATGACGGTTTTCTCGGAGGTCACAAGTGTCGACCCAAGACCGTGTGCTAGGCTTAGGCCATAAATCATAGGTCTACCTTCGTCCGCCCTCCCAACCACGGGGAGTGAGGCATTTGAGAATCTTTCCATTTGCCCAAAGAAAATTTAAATGAATTTTAAAATTTTGTTTTCAAATCTAGGAATAATTTTGACAATTCAGACTGACAAATATGCATAAAAAAGGATAATTCATTAGCGAAGTCGTCAATCGGTTTAGTCAATTTTAGTCCAGCCCTAGTTTTTTGATAATATCTCAGAATCTACGCTAGATAGCAGAATTTTGATAAAAACCGTATTTGATGAGGAACTAGGGTAGGGTGGATTGGGAATTTTTGTGGAAGTAAAAGGGGTGAAAATAAAAAGTCACCGTTATAAAAACCACTATATTTCGTGGGATCGCACCACGTTGTTAAGATATGTACACTATATACACAGGCTTTAGAGTTTGTTGAGTTTCCCACAATATTAATCACTGAATTTAATTCACTGTTAATTGTCCTTTGTAATAGTCTTTCGTTGATTAACTGATAAAATACTGAATTGTAATTGAGTTGATGTACTGAACAGAAAATGTGAACGCGAAAATGCGTTGGCTCACTCTATCATTTCTGAATGCTAACTGAACTTGGCTTCTCTTCCGGGTGTCTCGTTGACCCGATGACTGTTGACCCGAAGTGTCACGAAGATTTTCGAAGGTGGCCGAATATGTGACCACTGATTTGCGGGATTTTTCTTTGCATTTCAAACACTCCGGGGGCATTCATCATTAGGGATGATGAATCTATTAGTCGTTGTGTTGATCGTCTTCATCATGGTAGCTTTCGTCAGCTGGGTTGATTTGCTGTTGATCATCTGCTGGAGGTTCTTCTGGTGCAGGTGCATCTGTTGGTAGCAGACAGAGCTTGGTGATTGGTCTGTCATACGTCGTATACGTGATCGTAATGCGTTGAATGTCTGGAGACCCATTTGGGTGTCATGGCACTTCGACCCTTGCTGTTCGGATTGTGGCGATCCTGGTGAGCCCATCGGCTCCTGGTTTGGTCGCGATGACTCTTCAGATTGGCCAATGTGATGGTGGATAATTTTCTTCCACCATTAGCACCATGTCACCGACCTTGATGTTCTCTTCTCGATGTTTCCACTTGTAGATGGCTTGATAGCGCTGAAGACACTCTCTGGACCACCTGGCCCGGAACTGTTGAACTTTCTAGGTTACCAGGTTCCATCTCTGTAGTTTGATGGGGTTCTCGTTGATGATGGATGGCTCTGGTATTAGTTGAAGAGGCTCGCCGATCAAAAAATGACCAGCGGTTAGCGCTTGTAGATCGTCTGGGTCGTCGGACATGAGGCATATTGGCCTCGAGTTCAGACAAGCCTCTATCTGAATTATCATACTGTTGAGTTCCTCGTACGTGAGTGTTGTTGATCCTAGAACTCTTTTCAGGTGATGCTTCGTTGATTTGACTGCTGCTTCCCATTTACCACCGAAATGGGGTACTCGTGGTGGTGAGAAGCTCCATTGAGTCCCATGTGTGGCAAGGGCTGCTTGAACTCGTTGATTTTCTTCTGATGGTTGACGATAAATCTTCTCTAGGATGTCAGCTGCTCCAAAGAAGGTGGTGGCATTGTCACTGTACATGACAGCTGGAATACCACGTCTCCCGGTGAATCTCTTATATGCTCCGGTGAATGTTGCTGTCGTCTGTCTGTTGCCTAACTCTAGGTGAACTGCTGAGGTGATGAATCATACAAACACTGCGATGTGTACTGAACCTGGTTGAGCGTTCGTTGGTCGCCATTTCAAGATATCAAATGGCCCTGCATAATCCACTGCTGTGTGGAGAAATGCTCTTGCTGGTGAGATTCTAGTTGCTGGAAGTTGACCCATCTGCTGTTGAGCTAATTTTCCTCTGTGTCTGGCGCAGACAGCACAGCGCAGAATGTAGGCTCTGACTGTACCTCTGCCACCGATTATCCAACACCATTGACGAGTGTGGGCCAAGGTGAATTGAATTCTTCCATGTAGTATTTTTCGGTAAGCTTCTTCAATCATTAGCGTTGTAAATCGAGACTTTCGAGGCAGGATTATCGGTGGATTCTCGTCAGGATTTAATTGGGAGTTCTTGAGGCGTCCCTCAAGTCCCATGATCCCTTGATGGTCTAGTACTGGTGTGAGATTTGCTAGTTGATGATTTCTCGGAAGTTGATGATTTCGGTGAAGTGCTCGCAGGTCTGCTGCAAAGTATTGATGCTGTGTCAACTTCGCCCAGAACAGCCTAGCGTCGTTGAGTTCTTCTGTTATCAGGACAGGTCCCGGGGACACTGGCTGCCTCCTGAATCGGTCAATTGCTCTGTTGATTGTTGATGTGACTGCCAGTAATTTCTCTAATTTGCTGTATCTGTTGAGGAGCTCACCGACTCGATTTACTTGAAGAGCAACTGGATGTGCTGGCGTTGGTTTCACTTCCTTTGCGACTTCTGGGTTGTCCAGTGCTGTTGCGTCGATTGATGATCGTGGCCAATCATCAGGATCCTGATTGATCCACTCAGGTCCTGACCACCACAGTGATCTGCTAGTTGATTTGGAGTTATGCCTCGTGAGTCACAATCTGCTGGATTTTCTTTCCCACTGACGTGTCTCCAGGTGGCAGTTGGGAAGGTTTCTTGGATTTTCACCACTTTGTTGTGAATAAAATTCTTCCACCTTGACGCGTGACTTCTACTCCAAGCCAGCGTCACTGATGAATCCGACCAGAGATAGGTTTCTACCTGGTCGAGTTGAAGCATCTGGAGAAGTGCTGCTGTTAGTTCTAGACGCGGGATGGTCATGGGTTTGATGGGTGCTACTTTTGTTCTTGCACCCACCAAGATTGTTGATGTTGGCTCGTTGATGTTCTCGGTACGAATGTACACTACTGCGCTCATGGCTGCTTCTGAGGTATCTGCGAACCCGTGAAGTTGGATGTTGGATGTCTCTGTTGATAATCGTAGCCATCGAGGTACAGATAGCTTATCTAGATCGTTGAGGTCCTTTCTGAATGTCGTCCATCGTTCTTTATAATTGTCTGGAAGTTGGTCATCCCAATTCACCTTGATTTTCCATAGCTCTTGAAGGAGGATTTTCTCCTGGACGACGACTGGAGCGATGAAACCCAGTGGATCAAATATCTGGGCTATCTCGGATGAGAGCACTCTCTTGGTGATCACTGCTGAGTTGAACTTCCTGGATTTGTACCTGAATGTGTCGCTAGCTTGATGCCAACACGATCCAAGTAGCTTCGTGATGGATTTCTCAAATTGAACCATCGCCTCCGTTGATAGTCCTAGTTCATGCAATATCTCTGGGCAGTTACTGCTCCACTTCTGGAGAGAGAAACCCCCTGCATGACACAAACCCTGTAGTTGAGTTGCTATTTCCTTGAAATCTTCTGCTGATTCTGCACCGCCGTAAATATCGTCTACGTAACGACCATTGGTGATTGTCTCTACTGCTGCTGGAAAGCGGTCCCCTTCATCTTCAGCCAATTGTTGAAGTACTCTGAGTGATAGCCATGGTGAACAATTGAGATCGTAGGTGACTGTGGTCAACTGGTAGATGATTTTTTGTTGATTTGCATCAACCCACAGTATTCTCTGTAGATCCCAATCATCCTCATGGACTCGTATCTGTCTGAACATTTTGATTATATCGCTGCCAAAAACGAGCCTGTACTTTCTCATCGTCGTTAGCACGTTCATGACTTTGTAGAAGCTCTAGAAGTTGTTAATTTTTAGATTCCCGTACAGCTGATAAGGAGACATTGGTTGAACAAACGTTGCATTGGATTGGTCCTGATAAAAGCCAACCGAATGCGGTTCGTTGGCCAACGACTTTACTCATTGTTGACCTGACAACTTCATCCTTGATAATCCGCCCATAGTTGTCAGCCCCTATGATAGCATCTATTGGTCCAGGATGAGGCTGAAGCTGCCGGGAGCAGTTCAGCGGGAGATGGGTATAGTTTGTGAGGCGGACTGTACGGCCCCCACCGTAGCCACTCGCTCAACGCTACATCGGTAGCCACGAGTTTAAACCTCCTCCCAGACAAATCAAATGATAAAAAACAATCGAACAATTTTTTTTAATTATTATTATTTCTTAATGTATGACGAGGGTGGGGATTGATTTCTCGAGGAGGAATTTCATGATATTTTTTTTATTCTTATAAGTTTTTACGCGGTCAATAGGGGTGCAATAAACGCAGACACCAATCGATGTCATTTTATTTTTAATGTGTCCCTAAGGGGTTAGGGGACTCTGTCCAACAAAAATTATCGCGGTGCACCTATTAGGGTATTTTTAATTAATTTTTTACGATTCATTTCTCTCAAGTTCCGGTGAACAAAATGGTGATGCACGGATACGCATGCACCAACCAACCCCATTCTATTTGGAATATGTAGCTAGGGAGTTGGGGGACCCTCCCCAACAAAAATTATTACGGTGCGCTAATTAGGGAATTTTTAATTAATTTTTAAAGATTCCTTTTGTGTAACTTCGGGTGAATGCGGTAGGGGTGCACGGACACGCATGCACCAACCGACTTCATTCTACTTGAAATATATTATTGAGGGGTTGGGGGACCCTCCCTAACAAAAATTGTGACGGTGCGCCAATTAGGGGATTTTTAATAAATTTTTCTAAATTCATTTTGTGTAACTTCCGGTGAATGCGGTGGGGGTGCACGGACACGCATGCATCAACCGACTCCATTCTACTTGAAATATGTACCTAGGGGGTTGGGGGACCCTCTCCAACAAAAATTGTGACGGTGCACTAATTAGGATATTTTTAATTAATTTTTTAAAATTCATTTCTCCCAACTTACGATGAACAAAATGGTGGTGCACGGACACGCATGCACTAACCAACTCCATTCTGCTTGGAATATATTACTGAGGGATTGGGAGACCCTCTCCAATAAAAATTGTGACGGTGCACTAATTAGGGGATTTTTAATTAATTTTTTAAAATTCATTTCTCCCAACTTACGATGACCAAAATGGTGGTGCACGGACACGCATGCACCAACTGACTCCATTCTGCTTGGAATATGTTACTGAGGGGTTGGGGGACCCTCTCTAATAAAAATTGTCACGGTGCGCCAATTAGGGGATTTTTAATCAATTTTTCAAAATTCATTTCTCCCAACTTCCGGTGAACAAAATGGTGGTGCAAGGACACGCATGCACCAACCAACTCCATTCTGCTTAAAATATATTACTGAGGAGTTGAGGGACCCTCTCCAATAAAAATTGTGGCGGTGCACTAATTAGGATATTTTTAATTAATTTTTTAAGATTCATTTCTCCCAACTTCCGGTGAACAAAATGGTGGTGCAAGGACACGCATGCACCAACCAACTCCATTCTGCTTAAAATATATTACTGAGGAGTTGAGGGACCCTCTCCAATAAAAATTGTGGCGGTGCACTAATTAGGATATTTTTAATTAATTTTTTAAGATTCATTTCTCCCAACTTCCGGTGAACAAAATGGTGGTGCACGGACACGCATGCACCAACCGACTCCATTCTACTTGGAATATATGCCTAGGCGGTTGGGGGACTCTCCCCAAAAACATTATCGCGGTGCACCAATTTGGGGATTTTTAATTAATTTTTCAAGATTCATTTTGAGTAACTTCCGGTGAATGCGGTGGGGGTGTACGGACCCGCATGCACCAACCGACTCCATTCTACTTGGAATATATGCCTAGGCGGTTGGGGGACTCTCCCCAAAAACATTATCGCGGTGCACCAATTTGGGGATTTTTAATTAATTTTTCAAGATACATTTTGAGTAACTTCCGGTGAATGCGGTGGGGATGCACGGACACGCATGCACCAACTGACTCCATTCCGCTTGGAATATATTACTGAAGGGTTGGGGGACCCTCTCCCACAAAAGTTGTGACGGTGCACTAATTAGGATATTNCCAACCGACTCCATTCCACTTGGAATATATTACTGAGGGGTTGAGGGACCCTCTCCAATAAAAATTGTGACGGTGCACTAATTAGGGTAATTTTAATAAATTTCGAAAGATTCATTTTATGTAACTTCCGGTGAATGCGGTGGGGGTGTACGGACCCGCATGCACCAACCGACTCCATTCTACTTGGAATATATGCCTAGGCGGTTGGGGGACTCTCCCCAAAAACATTATCGCGGTGCACCAATTTGGGGATTTTTAATTAATTTTTCAAGATTCATTTTGAGTAACTTCCGGTGAATGCGGTGAGGGTGCACGGACACGCATGCACCAACTGACTCCATTCTGCTTGGAATATATTACTGAGGGGTTGGGGGACCCTCTCCAACAAAAATTGTGACGGTGCACTAATTAGGGTATTTTTAATAAATTTTTGAAGATCCATTTTGTGTAACTTCCGGTGAATGCGGTGGGGGTGCACGGACATGCATGCACCAACCGACTCCATTCCATTTGGAATATGTGCCTAGGGGGTTGCGGGACTCTCCCCAACAAAAATTATAGCGGTGCACTAATTAGGGGATTTTTAATGAATCAAAAACCATTCGATTCTTTGACGTATTCCGCGTATTTTCCCGAAGTGTGTCTCCATAACTTCTCAATATTTTTTTTGCTATAGACTTGCAAAGTGTCTAAGAAAAAATAAAAAAAACCATTTGACCTTTTCGTTAAATTCGAAAAGTAAACTTATAAATTCATTAAAAATCGACTAATTAGTTCACCGTCACAATTTTTGGTAGAGAGGGTCCCCCAACTCCTCAGTAACATATTCCAAGCGGAATGGAGTCGGTTGGTGCATGCGTGTCCGTGCACCACTATTTTGTTCACCGGAAGTTGGGAGAAATGAATCTTAAAAAATTAATTAAAAATCCCCTAATTGGCGCACTGCGATAATTTTTTTTGGGGAGGGTCCCCCAATCCCTCAGTAATATATTCCAAGTAGAATGGAGTCGGTTGATGCATGCGTGTCCGTGCACCCTCACCGCATTCACCGGAAGTTACACAAAATGAATCTTTAGAAATTTATAAAAAATACCCTAATTAGTGCACCGTCACAATTTTTGTTGGATAGGGTTTCCCAACCCCTCAGTAACATATTCCAAGTAGAATGAAGTCGGTTGGTGCATGCGTGTCCGTGCACCGCCACCGCATTCACCGGAAGTTACATAAAATGAATCTTTCGAAATTTATTAAAATTACCCTAATTAGTGCACCGTCACAATTTTTATTGGAGAGGGTCCCTCAACCCCTCAGTAATATATTCCAAGTGGAATGGAGTCGGTTGGTGCATGCGTGTCCGTGCACCACCATTTTGTTCACCGGAAGTTGGGNATGCGCGTCCGTGCACCACCATTTTGTTCACCGGAAGTTGGGAGAAATGAATCTTAAAAAATTAATTAAAAATACCCCAATTAGTGCACCCTCACAATTTTGCTTGGATAGCGTCCCCCAACCCCTCAGTAATATATTCCAAGCGGAATGGAGTCGGTTGGTGCATGCGTGTCCGTGCACCACCATTTTGTTCACCGGAAGTTGGGAGAAATGAATCTTAAAAATTTCATTAAAAATCCCCTAATTGGCGCACCGCGATAATTTTTATTGTGGAGGGTCCCCCAACCCCCTAGGCACATATTCCAAGTGGAATGGAGTCGGTTGATGCATGCGTGTCCGTGCACCCCCACCGCATTCACCGGAAGTTACAGAAAATAAATCTTGAAAAATTTATTCAAAATCCCCTCATTGGCGTACCGTCACAATTTTTGTTGAAGAGGGTCCCCCAACGCCTCAGTAAAATATTCCAAGAGGAATGAAGTCGGTTGGTGCATGCGTGTCCGTGCATCCTCACCGCATTCACCGGAAGTTGGGAGAAATGAATCGTGAAAAATTAATTAAAAATACCCTAATAGGTGCACCGCGATAATTTTTGTTGGACAGGGTCTCCTAACCCCTTAGGGACACATTAAAAATAAAATGACATCGATTGGTGTATGCGTTTCTTGCACCCCTATTGACCGCGTAAAAACTTATAAAAATAAAAAAACTATCATGAAATTCCTCCTCGAAAAATTATTCCCCACCCTCGTCATACATTAAGAAATAATAATAATAAAAAAAATTGTTCGATTGTTTTTTATCATTTAATTTATCTGGGAGGAGGTTTAAACTCGTGGCTACCGATGTAGCGTTGAGCGAGCGGCTACGGTAGGGGCCGTACAGTCCACCTCACAAACTATACCCATCTCCCGCTGAACTGCTCCCGCCAGCTTCAGCCTCATGCGCCATGTCTGAGATACTGAGGATCGGCTAGTTGAAGATTTCTCAATGAGCCGATTTCTGCTGATGAACAAGAGAATGGTGGGCAGTATTGCTGTGAGTTTCTTTAGGATGTGGGCGTTGATTGGCACTAGCTGTTGCCCGTTGATTGGTTGAAGAATAACTGACATCATTCCTTTGGTTTGTCCTGAGCTCACTCCGCCAATCCCAACCAACTCCAATGTTGATGATCTTCATTGGAGATGCAGTTGCTGGACTGGTTTCTCGGAGATGAACGAAACTTCTGATCCTTGATCGATCAATGCTCTTGTCTTGATCGAAATTCCTTTAGGTGAATTTACTCTCATTTGTGCTGTTGCTAACAGCACTAATTGTTGATCTGCTTCTGATGACTGGTAGAGTTGATTGGCTGGCTCTGATGTCTCACTGACGCTCTGATTGTTGAGGTTCACTGATACCGTTGATGTACTGGATTTATCGCTTATCTGCTTATCTGTTTACTTGCTCGTTGATCCACCGTCAGCGATCTCTCGTTGCAACGTCTGGGTATCAGGGTGGTGCTGTAAATACTCTCTCCGTGGATGAGTATATGGTGATTTCCTTGACACTTCTGGCAGGTCTTCGTTGATGTACACCTTGCCTTCCTGTGTGGACCCAAGCAGTTGAAGCACAAGCCGTCCTTCCGCGTTTTTCACTTCACAAAAACCCAAATCCGGCTCGAAGGTCCACTTGTTTGATGAGGAACTAGGGTAGGGTGGATTGGGAATTTTTTTGGAAGCAAAAGGGGTGAAAATAAAAAGTCACCGTTATAAAAACCACTGTATTTCGTGGGATCGAACCACGTTTAATTGTTAAGATATATACACTATATACACAGGCTTTAGAGTTTGTTGAGTTTCCCACAATATTAATCACTGACTTTAATTCACTGTTGATTGTCCTTTCTAATAGTCTTTCGTTGATTAACTGATAAAATACTGAATTGTAATTGAATTGATGTACTGAATAGAAAATGTGAACGCGCAAACGCCTTGGCTCACTCTATCATTTCTGAATGCTAACTGAACTTGGCTTTTCTTCCGGGTGTCTCGTTGATCCGATGACCGTTGACCCGAAGTGTCACGAATATTTTTGAAGGTGGTCGAATACAAGACCACTGATTTGCGGGATTTTTCTTTGCGTTTCAAACAAACCGTTTTTGTAGAGCAAAACGAGATCTATAGAAAAGGTTTCTATGAAAATTTCACCATCTTCAATAGATTTCAAGATATTCTCCAAAAATTCATCTAGGAGCCAATTCGACTTAAACCGATTGACTACTTCACTATTGAATTGCAACATATGAATCCAAATAAACGAATAATTCACTTCGCACACACTTTATTCTTAGAATGAATTCTATTGTGAATTTTTCTTAGAATTCACAATTCATGGCTTGGGGTTCAGTCATTTACGTGCATTGGAAATTGACAAGTAATATTGAATAAGGTTCAGTGCAAGACGAATGACTAATCTCAAACAATTTATGAGGAGCAAAGCCAAGGGCCGTCATCTGTTTGAACGGGAAGGGGGCTATGTAGGTATTTCAGTGTTTCTTAATATTCCATATCCTCTGTCAATTCCCTTGTCCTCACTAAAGTTCAGTTGAGCAAAAACTTCTGAACATGAAGCATTGCAACAAGCTTCTTTCGTCTTTATATCACCGAGAGAGCACGTATACGAAAATGCCGGAGACACGAAAAGATACGGAAATTCCTTTAATTGGTAAAATGACATCGGAAATTGTTGGCAATCAATTGCCTTCAAACAAACAAGTATTGGAGTGTTATTTTCATCATGCTCGACGTTATAGACCGAAACTCACAGCCCGTGAAGCTGCAACGCCAGTTGCGCGAAAGGTGACAGTGTTTTGGGAATACGCAGGGATTCCGATAATTAAAGAATACCACGCGATTGCTAAACTCGAGAAATTAGTAAACGAGTATCAAAAGATTCTCAAATATCCTCCTGAGAAGAAGAATTCCGAAACATATCAAACGAGAGAGGCAATCTTTAGATGCACGTTGGAAGACTTGTTTGATATTGCTCACCAAACACAAGTGGGTGCTATGAAAAATGAGGCAGTGATCACCCTTTTGAACCTTCATCGACAAACAGGATGAAAAGGTCTGCTGGATATGATCGATACGGGAGTCGGTAGCATCCGTGATGAAATGGAAGAACAGAAAGAAGACAAAACGACCGAATCATCAAAACCAGGTAATAATAATAATAATAATAATAATAATAGTAATAATAATAATTCACTGGGGAGCAACACAATCCTAATAGTAATTATTATTATTATTATTATTATCATTATTACTGGGGAAGTTTCGTCTCCAGCCATAACAGCTGGCTGTGGAGAATGAGGCTCTGACAGCGGGGCTCTCACCGGACATCAATTTGCTCGACCTGAACTGGGCTGTGTATGATGCAGCTCTCCGTCTGAAGCCTCGAACCCCTAGAGTGGGGTCATTTGAGGGGAAAATGAGGAGACGCATCGCACAGATCCAAGGTAAGATCGAAGAGGCAAGGAAGCAAGCGTCANCTCTCACCGGACATCAATTTGCTCGACCTGAACTGGGCTGTGTATGATGCAGCTCTCCGTCTGAAGCCTCGAACCCCTAGAGTGGGGTCATTTGAGGGGAAAATGAGGAGACGCATCGCACAGATCCAAGGTAAGATCGAAGAGGCAAGGAAGCAAGCGTCACGCATTCAGTGTGTGATGGACTTTGTCAACAGTGGTAGGGCTTTCACGGCCCGCATTCGCAGAATATCTGCGAATTTGCGATACCACCATCACACACTGAATAAACAAGTCCTCCTCATGATTGAGGAGAGATTTATTGAGAAGGTGCGCGTTCTGAGGACTACGAAGCGGTCTCTAGAGAAACGGTTGCGACGGGTGGTCGACAATTCTGTCTTCCACTCCGACCCCAATCGCTGGTTCGATGCACCCGCACCTGCACCGCATAAGATGCCTTCAGTCGAGCGGGTTGAAGAGTTCTGAGGGGGTCTCTACGGTCAGGCCCCCAATCTCATGGTGGAGACTCCAGCCCTCAGCGAGTTTTGCACGTTTTATCGTGTACATCGTCGGCAGTTCGCGGAATTCTCGCGAATCACTCAGGAAGAGGTTCGATCTACTTTTACGAGGTATGAAGAACCATGCCGCTCCGGGTCCTGATGGCATTAACGCCTTTTGGTGGAAGAGGTTTACCTCTGTTCATGACCATCTGGCCCGGATATTCACGGCATTTCTCGATGGTAGTGAGCTTATTTTTGAGTGGTTGGTAGAGGGGAGGACTGTGTTGCTCCCCAAGAAGGGGGACTTGTCCAATCCGGTGAACTATCGGCCGATCACGTGTTTGAATACACTTTAAAAGCTCTTCACCGGTATCCTGAATGAGCGTATCCTCCATGATATACAACCAGTGTGGCAGCAGATACATGAACAGCGAGGAGTGAAGCGGGGACTGTCAGCTTGCAAGGAGGGTCTGCTTGTCGACCGCTGCGTATTGCGCGATTCGAGGCAGTACCATCGCAATTTGTCAGTTGCCTGGGTCGACTATCGCAAGGCATTCGATAGCACGAGTCATGAACTTATTTTCCTACTATTGGATTGCCTTGCGGTAGAGGACCACATAGTGAGGTGTATCAAAGATCTTGCACCACTTTGGAGAACGCGCTTCACCATAACATCCGGTGAGGGTAAGCTGACTTTGAGGTTGGTGCAGTATAGGAGAGGAGTCTTTCAGCGTGATAGGTTTTTAAGGCACCTCACTATATTAGTTTCTACCGCAAGACACTCCAACAGCAGAACGATAAGCTGATGGGTCGTGCTATCAAATGCCTTACGATAGTCAACCCAGGCCACTGACAGGTTTCGATGATACTGCATCGAATCGCGCAATACACAGCGATCGACGAGTAAACTCTCCTTGCAACCTGACAGCGACCGCTTTGTCCCGCGCTGTTCGTAGATCTGGTGCCACACTGGCCGTATATCATACAAGATACGCTCATTCAAAACCCCCGTGAAGAGCTTGTATAGCGTATTCAAGCACGTTATTGGCCGATAACTTGCCGGGTTGGACAAGTCTCCCTTCTTTGGAAGCAGCACAGTTCTCCCCTCCACCAACCACTCGGGAATCGAGGCACTATGATCGATATACGACGTAAATATCCGGGCCAGATGGCTATGAACAGAGGTAAACCTCTTCCACCAAAAAGCATTGGTACCATCTGGACCCGGCGCGGCATGGTTTTTCATACCCCGTAGCACAACTTGAATCTCCTCACAATCTCCTCCACAGAACGCGCAAAACTCCTTAGGGCTCCTAAGGGCTGGAGTTTCCATCATGAGATGAGGAACTTGACCATACAGTCCCCTCAGAATTCCTCAACCTGCTCGACCGAAGGCATTTTGTCGGGCGCAGGCGCTAGTGGATCAAACCAACGGTTTGGGTCGCAGTGGAAGACGGAATTGTCCACCACTCGCCGCAACCACTTCTCTAGGGACCGCTTTGTAGCCCCTAGAACTCGCACTCTCTCGACAAATCTCTCCTTGATAACAAGGAGGACTGCCTTATTCAGTATTTGATGATGATAACGCAAGTTTGCAGATATTTTGCGAATGCGGGACGTGAAATCTCGACCAATCACAAGGAAATCAATCACACATTGAATTTGCGACGCCTGCTTCCAAGCCTCCTCGATTTTCCCCTGGAGCTGCGCAATTCGCCTTCTCATCTTCAGCTCAAACTCCCCCCTCGCAGGGGCTCGCGGCTTTAGACGGAGCGCCGCATTATATACAGCCCAGTTCACGTCGACCAAGTCAACGTCCGGGGGGAGCACTGCAGCCAATGCCTCATTCTCCAACGCCAGATGTCCAGGCCGAATACAGAACTCGAAGTTCGCTCCGGCACCTCATCACCATGCTGAGTCGGCTGCTCCGGCTGAGGATGGTCGCCTTTGACAGAAATCCGAGAGAAACGACCATCAGACAGCCGCTGCGAAACAACGAGCAAATCACATCCCTGCCGACGCAAGCGACTGGTCTGATCCCGAAGATGTTGCGTGGTACAATGCGAATACTCGGGGTGCACCGCACACCACAAGTCCCGCATCCTTGCCATGTATCCTCGTTGCGCCGGCTGACCATCTACCCAAAGTAGTAAGAGGGCATTATTGGCGAATTTCCCACGCTCCCTCCCCCCTTTTTCCGGGAAGTGCACGTGCACGTTCCCCCCTCCCCCCTCGGCGGCATGCCTTTGAAGAGGTCGTCGGCGCGCTGGGGGGGCCCCCTGGGGTGCAGGGCCTCAAAGTTGGGGTCCGAGGGTCACAGGAAGTGGGTGGTGGGTGGAAAATGGCCGCCAGATAGAAAATGAGTGGCGGGTGGAAAGTGGGTGGTGATAATAAGAAATGACTACATGACGCTCAATTTATAGGATTACATAAATTATTTATTCAGAAATTATTCTTATTGTCTAGGATACATAATTTTCTTAATTGTAAAGGATCATGATGATGAGGATGATGATGATGATGATGATGATGATGCTTATTATTATTATTATTATTATTATTATTATTATTATTATTATTATTATTATTATTATTATTA
>NW_021680614.1:126211-128415 GCF_001412515.2 Diachasma alloeum | reverse complement strand
ATCGGTCAGGTCCTTGAAAACCGCAGTAGGTAGAAAAAATGTTTGTGGTAGATTTGCCTTGCCCTTATTGTCTTTTCCGCTACTAACAAAGTTGATGGAGGCATCTTTCCTATCACGTATATGTAAAAAATTACAAGGAAACTGTATTTCACTCAGACCCACAACCCATTCTCCTTCCAACTCAACTTGTTTCGGGAGTAATGTTGTATATTTTGATGCTGTATTATCAGGATGATAGTCCATTCTGCTGTTGCTTGGGAATACCATATAAAATTCGTTCCTCTTCATTTTTTTCCAATGACGTGCAGCTCTGACGCAGGTATCCACGAATCAAATTTATCAGGATATCCCTCCCAATGAACAAGAATTTGTTTATTTTTTCCTTTTCCTTTAGAGCGTATGACACGTTCAACTACGAATTCATCCTTGTCCGTTTGTTTATTGACCAGCACCAACTCTGGCTCGTAAAAAAATCCTTCAATTTGTTCATCAACTAAATCTTTCAGCTCGTGTATTGGTAATGATTGTTTGAGGACTGCTTTCGTTATTTGGAATATTTCTTTACTCCAATTAGTCTCATATCCTTTCTCAAAGATGCCTTTCGCTCGACTGATGCGCACATAGTCCCCAACTTTGTATTTAAAGGTTTCTTTACGAGATTTCTCCGACTTGTACCGATTTTGTATATTACGCCATGCATATGGAGCATTATCGATATTAACAGTCGCAGGTGCCATTTTTATTGATGAATGTCTCGAGTTGTTATAAGAGTCGACAATTTGTTCCAACACATCCATATATTTATATGTTCGACTATGTGTAAAGTAACGCCACATGCGCTCCTTCAGTGTCCGATTGAAACGTTCCACGATTGCGGCTTTTATGTCAGGATTACGCGCAACACGAAATTGAATTTTTTTATCAGAGAAAAATTTTTGGACACAACTAGCCATAAATTCCTTTCCCTTGTCAGTTTGTATACAAACAGGCACGTGACCACGGCTCCTTCCCATTATACGTTTGAAGCCCTCGAGTACCTGGGGTGCCGACTTGTCCTTCAATGGTTCAACCCAGGCAAACTTGCTTAAAACGTCAATGACCACAAGTAAATATGAAATCCCATCATTGTATGTCTTTAGTGATCTCAACTCAACCAAATCAGCCTCCCATACATCATCAATGTTTGTCACTGTATAATGTAACCGTGGAAATTTACGTCTGATGGGTCTATGGAGAGTATAAGTATTCTGTGCGTTTAGCCAATTTTTTATTTTATTTTTTTCAATTTCATTCTTATATTTTGTGAGAATATTTCGTGCTCCCGTATAAGCCACAGGCTCTGGAGGATGAAAATAGGCCCCCGATAGTTTCTCTTCTTCTAAAATTGAAGCCATGATGAAAGTCCTGAGGTCTTTTTTTCTTTTTTGCCGTATGGAGAAAAAACTCGCACTCTTCTCTTCAAATTCCGACGAGTACGGTGCACGAGCGAGCTGCGGGGTGTACCACCCTCCTCTTCAAAGCTTTCGTCCTCCGAAATCTCAGGCTGTACTTTGGGCCTACTAGAGGGTATTTGCGGTACACGATGAAATTTAGGGTTACCCATAAACTCGCGAGGTGTATTTATACTATGGAGATACACGGCAAAATGTTCCCAGCCTTTAGCTTGACAAGTTTTACGGGCTCTGCCCACATCTTCAATTAAATCGACAATATTCACGCCATCAAGTGATTGACCATTCAAAGTCACTTGTCCCCTTGCATCCCACTTGAGTTTTCTTCCAGTGTCTACTCTATCGATGTATTCCAAAATACCCAAGGCTTTTCTTTGGAAGGTCGCAGGTATAGTCGCTACAATAGCTTTTGGATCATATCGTGTATCGGGCTCCGGGTCGGGGGTCTCCGTTTCTTGCACAGGTACTTTACTCTGCTGTGTATAAAACAAATAGCGTCTCAAAACGTCATTATACAATTTCCATTTCTCATGATCATCCTTGGGTGTTTTTGCATTCAAAATTTCCAATAATTGAGCATCCAATCGACTTGTATTAGTGCCAGGGGTTTGAGCTGATGGTTGAATCTCTTTAGCCAGCTCCGTTAGAACGTGATGAACGTCATATGTAGAATTTTTCTTCAATTTTTCCACATTGTCTTCCGGCACAAGTATCATTTTTCGTGCATGTTCCATGATTATACAACAGCTGAAA
>NW_021680614.1:123081-126151 GCF_001412515.2 Diachasma alloeum | reverse complement strand
ACTTGTATTAGTGCCAGGGGTTTGAGCTGATGGTTGAATCTCTTTAGCCAGCTCCGTTAGAACGTGATGAACGTCATGTGTAGAATTTTTCTTCAATTTTTCCACACTGTCTTCCGGCACAAGTATCATTTTTCGTGCATGTTCCATGATTATACAACAGCTGAAATGATTGCGCTAATGAGAGGCCCCAATAACATGGGCAGAAATGCGCCGCCTTTCTGATTGAAAATTTTTTTCTTGCTGGATAAACTCTGTCTTTTGTCTGCCAATTTTCTCAAGATTTTTTTATGTTGACACAATTTCGATTTTTCACAATTTTTCAATGGAATATTCCCATGTAATAAATTCAGAGCACACTCGCAAATACAACGAATCAAATCTTTATTGGCGTGTTGTATTAATGCTCGTCGTAGTCTCGGTGGGGCGTGGATCAGTGCGTGTAATAAAGCTATATTTTTTTCTCCGAGCGACTTGCGAACACAGCCGCTTCCAGAGCGACTTGTCTTTGCCATTACACACGAACGACTGGTACACCACGTGATGAGCCTCCCCCTTTTATATTGTTTTCCTTTCGTGGAACATAAACATAGTGATAGGGGTCGCTGGGGAATACACTGGTACGGAATCTGCAGTTTTCAGGAGTCGACTGTTTTAAATCAAGCATCAAATATCCATGAGCCTGCGATATCGCATCGAAATATGCCTCTTGTAAAAATTTTGGATCCTCAGGATATATCTGACGAGCCAAATGGGCAATTTGTGCACGNGGGAATACACTGGTACGGAATCTGCAGTTTTCAGGAGTCGACTGTTTTAAATCAAGCAGCAAATATCCATGAGCCTGCGATGTCGCATCGAAATATGCCTCTTGTAAAAATTTTGGATCCTCAGGATATATCTGACGAGCCAAATGGGCAATTTGTGCACGATCTCGAGGATTTTTGAATACGACAATATAATTTGTATTCAATGAAATATCTCGCTGTCCTTTTCCTTGTCGGAATAAATTTTGAGATCTAAACATAACACTCAGATTTTTGTGATGACGGCCTTTTGTGAATAAGTCGACTATTGCACCATTCGATGATTCACGCATCAAGTCGTCCACAACAACCAATTTTGGTTTATTATCATCAAAATCTCCGGATCTTGGTAAACCCTCTCGAAATTCGACAAAATTTTTGTCATAATCCGAATATCCATTCTGCCACTCAGCATAATAGAAAATCACTTTTTCAATCGGTGTATTACAAATTTCTTTAGTTTCTTTCAAAAATCTTTTAACAAAAAATGTTTTCCCACAACCTGTGGGTCCACAAATCATGGCAGTGAAGGGATGTTTCCACCTTGTATCCATGTTGCCGTCTGATTAAGCATTGTAAAAAACTCGTCATTTTATACACTTGTATAAGATATTCAAAAAGTAGTATGTATTTCAAAACGGCAGGGGGGTGTCGTAAGGCCCAAGCGTTTGACCTGCTAAGGGAGGCTATTACCTCATTGGTCAAGGACAATACGCGTAGGCGTGAACAGGTAAAATACTGGAGATATACACTTGTCCCCCCTATGGCCAATAGTAGGACACTGACTTTTTCCAATATAGGCTGATTTTTTTCTCACTTAGCCACAGTTTCCTAAAAGGTGTTCGGAATGACGGACCCAAACGATTTACCAGGGCCTAGTAGTAGTGCTTCTAGAGGAAATACCCCACCTCTGGAGTGCGATTTTGATTGGATAAATAATTTTAATCTGGACTTATTGAGTGATTTTGAAATTGAAGATAATTTTGAAGTGGATTTATTCGAGAGTTTTAGCCCCGAGTTTTTTGATGTTCAATATGGTGGTGGTAAAAAAGTGATCAATGATCCTGAGGCGCTCAAAGCCATTGAAGACTTCAATCTAGATTTACTAGATCAACACAATGGTGAGTATCGTATGATATGTTAATAATGATGAATATTTTTTTCTAAAAATATTCTTACCATTGCAAATAAATTCAATTTCAGATGCTCAATTTGGCCGAAATGAAGAGGACCCACCGTCAGCTCTGAGAACAATACGAAGGTCACGCCAGAGGCTCCCTCGTTTCAAACTCGACACACATGTGATGGAGTTTAGAATTAACCCTGTGCCTGAAGGTCGCAATCCGACCGAGTGGGTGGAAGAACTTTTCGAGATGTCTACAATAATATCATAGAAGCCGGAGGCCACGGAATGAATCGAATGTGCATCACATTCAATTTTGCAAATATGCAAAGAGACAACGCATGGATAAGCCCACGTGCGATTAATGGATACGAGTTTCAAGATTTGTGGAATCTTGTGAGCTCTATTGCACAGAGCGCCAATGGTTTCGACTGTGCGGACACATTTTGGATAAAACTCCATGTGGCTGAAGCCCCTGCAGGACAAGGAGACTTTTTTTGAAAAGGGAATGAAAAGAGGACTGAGTAGAAAATGTGTTCTTCAAATTTCAAATGAAGATAGCTTGTGTTTAGCCCGATCACTTGTTGTGGCCAGAGTATACGCAAAGAAATTGAAGGCCAGAGCTGACAAGGGCGAAATACACGAGATGTGGCAATCCATTCGATAATCCAAGGGTAAAATGCAGCGTGAGGAAGCCGAGCAACTGATCCGCGAGGCAGGGGTCGTTGTACCTGCCGATGGCTGTGGTTTAGAGGAAATTATACAATATCAAAGATATTTGGCACGTGAATGGAATGGCAAAGAATGGAATGGAATGGAATGGAAGAAAGGAATGGCAAAGATCGCCCGGTACTCTACGATGGTACGCCTGAACTTACCAGCAGGAATATACCTACACAATATACTCTCCCCATTGTCTATTATCCGGAAGAAAAACACTATGAGCCAATTCAAAATTTACCTTCATTCTTCGGCTGCAAGTATTATTGCGAACATTGTAATACGCCCTACAGCTCTCAAGGCCATGTTTGTGATAAAACTTGTGACAGATGTCTAAAAAATCCACCATGTGACACTACAAGTGTGGATAAAATAGTGTGTGATGACTGTAATCGAGAATTCCACGGTCGATTGTGTTTCGAAA
>NW_021680614.1:88918-115882 GCF_001412515.2 Diachasma alloeum | reverse complement strand
AAAAAAAAATTCAAAAGCGTAATGTCTCTCCGGAGTCTCAAGGACAGTGGCTCCAATGTCCTGGAGAGCGACATCCGGACCCTTGCCGACGCCGTCCTCCACGGTTGGACCACCAGCAGAGGGGCCCGACTCCCGACACCCGTCCGATATATACTGTCCGACAGTTTTTCTATTTACCCGCCATCCCTTTTCCACCCACCACCCACTTACCACCCACTTTCCACCCGCCACTCATTTTCCATCTGGCGGCCATTTTCCACCCACCACCCACTTCCTGTGACCCTCGGACCCCAACTTTGAGGCCCTGCACCCCAGGGGGCCCCCCAGCGCGCCGACGACCTCTTCAAAGGCATGCCGCCGAGGGGGGAGGGGGAACGTGCACGTGCACTTCGCGGAAAAAGGGGGGAGGGAGCGTGGGAAATTCGCCAATAATGCCCTCTTACTACTACCCAACATTGCATGAGATCCTGTTTGAGCTCCTCCAACCACTTAATCCTAAGGACAGCCAAGTTGTTACCATTGGATCCAGATCCGTCGCCCCTCCCAACTGATCCATGGTCCTCATTCGAGAGGGACCGTTCGTGGGGGGCTCTGCCGCGATTCGATGTTGGAACCGAGTATTCGAAGTTACGGGTGGTTAACCCGCAACTAACACGGCTATTGCAACAGGATGGGGCACTATCCTGCTGGGCGATGGGCACGCCACCTTCCCTACGCCTTTATACAAGTATAAAGCAAGCATCGTGTTATGGGGTTGCAAGTTCCTCGAGGCCTTCCGGGGAGCGGCAACTCAAGTTCCAGCTTGATGTTGTCGCGATGTACTCTCGAGCAGTCGGTATGAGTTTCGGGTTGGATAAGTACGCACTTTTCCATATGAAGAGGGAGAAGGTTGGGAATGGAATAGGGGATCTCCAATTGGTGGACGGAAGCGTCATCGGACATCTTGGCGCCGAAGAGTCTTATAGGTATCTTGTCTTCAGTCAGCGATCCGTAGTGGAGGCTGAGACAGTCAAAGAGACTCTTCGTGAGGAGTATCGTCGGCGGCTTCGGTAACTTTGAAAGTCCGAACTTTCCGGAAAAAACAAAGTGGCCGCAACAAAAATGTTCGCTGTTCCAGTTCTTCTGTACTCCTTTGGCGTGCTTAAATGGAGGAAGGGTGAGCTGAAGCAGTTGGACCGAGATAGTCGCAAGCTCATGAACATCTACAGGAGCCTGCATCCCTGGTCTTCGTGTCCGCGTTTGTACTTCCCGCGAGACAGTGGAGGACGAGGACTCAGTCTAGAATCTCTCCATGAGCGCTTGGTCCTTGGCTTGGCCTGTAACGTCATGAATGGCTTGGATTCTTTCTTGGAGTTTGTTCATGATCATGAGCTTCATGGGATTCAAGCCTTTCTCTATACGGCAGCGGATTCCGCAACTGGGGCTCTCGGCTTGGAATTTCGTGGTGGCTGAGGTGGTCAGTTGGCTCGTGATTCATTAGCCAGCATGACTAAATCTCGGCGAAGAGCGACCATCAAGGAGGCGGAGCAGTCCACCTTGCTCCGCCGGCACGTTGACAAGCCCATGCATGGGGTATTCTTCCGTCACGTGGAGGAGCAGGGGCTGTCAGTCCAGTTGACTTTCTCTTTCTTGAAGTCGGCTCGCTTGATATCCGAGACTGAGAGTTTCATTTGCGCGTGTCAGGATGGCCTAATAAACACCCTGGTCTATCGAAGTCGTATTATGGGGTTGCAAGTTCCGGATGTTAGGTGTCGGGCTTACAAGCAGTCCCCGGAAACTGATGCAACTTTTGTCGGCTTGTCCGACGTATGTAATCACGAGTTATATCTACCGTCATAATGTGGCTTTGAGAGTGCTGTATTATCATTTGCGGCACTCTTATGGGATAGACACTACGCCGGTGCTGCCTTATGCTCCAGGGGATGTTGAGTCCATCGTCGTGAATGAGAGGTGTAAGATTTATTGGAACTTCTCGTTTGCGACCATCAGGCCTATCGCGGCGACGAAGCCTGACCTCGTCCTCGTTGATTTTGATATTGTTCTCGGCTCCTGCTGAGAACAATATATCAATGAAGGAAGAGGACAAGCGGGTCAAATACCAGCCTCCCCCGTTTGAGCTACGTCAGCTGAACCGGGGGTTCAGGGTCAAGTTGATTGTCCTCATTATTGGTTCTCTCGGCAGAAGGAAGCCGTCTTTTGTATCTGCGCTTGAAGTGATCTCAGCCTGTAGGCGGAATGCCTCCACATTGGCTGGCCAGATGCAGAAGGCTGTCATCCTTGGGTCNCTAGTCATTCATTGGCCAGCATGACTAAATCTCGGCGAAGAGCGACCATCAAGGAGGCGGAACAGTCCACCTTGCTTCGTCTACACGTTGACAGGCCCATGCATGGCGTGTTCTTTCGTCATGTGGAAGAACAGGGCTTATCCGTCCAGCTGACTTTCTCATTTTTGAAGTCGGCTGGCTTGATGTCTGAAACCGAGGGCTTCATTTGCGCGTGTCAAGATGGCGTGATAAACACCTTGGTATATAGGAGCCGTGTCATGGGGTTGCAAGTCCCGGATATTAGGTGTCGGGCTTGCAAACAGTCCCCGGAAATTCTGATGCATCTTTTGTCGGCTTGTCCGACATATGCCGTGACGAGTTATATCCACCGTCATAACGCGGCTTTGAGAGTGTTGTATTACCATCTGCGGCACTCTTATGGGATATACCTGACGCTGATTCTGTCTTATGCTCCAGGAGATATTGAGTCCGTTGTCGTGAATGAGAGGTGTAAGATTTACTGGAACTTCTCGTTTGTGACTATCAGGCCCGTCCCTGCGACGAAGCCTGATATCGTCCTCTTCGACTTTGAAGACAAAGTCATCTACGTGATGGAGTTCTCGGCGCCAGCCGAGAGCAATATATCTGCGAAGGAAGAGGAGAAACGGCTCAAATACCAGCTGCTTCTGTTTGAGCTGCGTCAGTTGACCCGCGGGTTTAGGGTCAAGCTGATCGTTCTAATCATTGGCTCTCTTGGCGGCATGAAACAGTCTGTTGTATCTGCGCTTGAGGTGATTCCAGCCTGCAGGCGCAATGCCTTAATACTGGCTGGCCAGATGCAAAAGGCTGTCATTCTTGGGTCCCTTCGACTGCTTAGGCATCATAATTCTGGACTGCAGTAGTGCTCACCCTCTGGTTGGAGGGAGTGCTACTGCAGAGCGATCAGGACTTGTTTGTATCGCTTAGCTTGCTGGGTGGTCTTCGAGGTGAAGTCGGAGCCCTCGAGGGTCATCCAGCGAACTCATTCACGAGGAAAAAAGAAAAAAAAAATAATAATACTAATAATAATAATAATAATAATAATAATAATAATAATAATAATAATAATAATAAACAAGAATCAACTCCACTCTTATGGAAAATAGAGAATCGAGAATGAGCTCAATCCATTCGTTTTGCTTGCGAATGGAAACTTTGCAATCCTTCGATTTTCACATTTCCTGATTTTCATCGGAAATGATGTAGAATGGTCTAAAACGTAAAAATACGAAGTTTAACGATCATGTCTGTTTGTCATCGTCCCCCCCACTTTTAGGAAATAAAGTTTTAGAAAATCGAGTAATAAATTGACTAAACAAATTTCAAAAAATCTAAAATTTTGTCAAAGTATAGCTCCCAACTAGGACTAATTTTGTGCACAATATCAACTCAATCGGTCTGATAGTTCCTGAGAAAAAGCGAGTTGTTTTTAAATCGTTTTTCGCGAATATCTCCACAACTAGCGGATCGATTTCATTTTTTTTTCTTTCAAAATATGCGCCCTAATGTCTCCTATCTAGATCAATAAAAACCTATATGCCCATCCCTACAAAGTTTTCGAGATATTTTCACTTTTCTGTTTTTTCGATAAAATCCTTGTACGCTCACTAGCTTTTGTAAAAATTGAGATGTCCACTTGAATTTAGGGGAGAACCTTCCTCTTATGATAACAACGTTTGTATTTCAGATGGGTGCAATGGAAACATATATAGCCGTTTAATAGAGTTATTCTTAGGTATTCTTGATTTTCTGTTTTTTCTGTAAAATCCTTGTACGTTCCCTAGCCTTCGAAATAATTGAGATATCCACTTGAAAGTTGGAGAGAACCTGCCTCTTTTAACAAAAACCGTTCGTATTTCAGATGGGCTCAATCAGATCAATGGTTTTGGAGATATTGGACTTTTTCTGAAAATCTACTATATGCAATATCTCCAAAACTGAGCAACCGATTTCGCTATTTGCTTCCGAATGGAAGCTTTGTAATCGTCCGATTTTCACATTCTCTAATTTTCATTGGAAATGATGTAGAATGGTCTGAAACGTAAAAATACGAAGTTTGGCGACCATGTCTGTATGTGAATATGTCCACGGCCACCTTCCCGATGGTCAATTTTTGGAAATTTGAGTCATTAAATGGCTAGAATAATTCATAGAAAGTTGAAATTTTGTCAGATTATAGATCTTAACGAGAAATAACTCTGTGCACAATTTCAGCCCGATCGGTCAAGTAGTTTGTGAGATGAAGCGATTCGTTTTTAAAAAGTTTTTCACGAATATCTTTAAAAATATTGGCCCGATTTAGATGTTCTTTCCTTTCAAAATACTCGTCTCGTTGTCCTCTACCGAGATTAATTAAAACATCTCTACCTGTTCATACAAAGTGTTCGAGATATTCCCCTTTTTCTGTTTTTTTATGAACATCCTTTGTTCGCGCGTTCACGTGTGCAAAAATCAAGATATCCACTTGTTTTTCAAAATACTTGTCTCGATGTCATCTATCTAGGTCAATCAAAATATATGTACCCGTTTATACAAAGTTTTGGAGATGCATTTCAATTAATCAACTTCGTATAAGCGATTTTACATTTTTGGTGTTCCCTAAATTCCTTGTTCGCACAATAACTTGAAAAAACATTGGGATAGGAATGTGACGTGAGAAAATAGTGACGGAATTTTCGAGAAATCCGCCACCTGTACACAACTTCGTCGTAGAATTAAGTAAATCGTTAGAGTGAGTAGGTAAGTGTGAAATTATTTTGATCTTTTCCGAGAGAGAGTCGCGATTTCTTCAACTCCAAAAAAATTTCGTACTCCTACCGAAGGGCGATGCAACACCCCTTTAGCTCCAGCCCCACCTCGCGGAAACCGGCCTCCAAGAACATCAGGAAGGGCCTCGCGGGAAAACAACGTTCAGTTTCAATAAAAATAATTAAATTCAAGTGTCGATACACATTAAAAATGAGTAAAAAGTAAAATCTCCGGTTCAAGTAATATTAAGGTTTTTGTTCTCTTTTAGTTTCAGTTACTTTTCTGTTTTTTTTCGGATTTTAGGGGATTATTTTTCGGTTTTACGGTTGAGGAAAAATTTACAGTAAATTGTATTTTCCTAGTTATATTTTTCTTATTGAAATCTCGCGAATCCTGGGAGGGACGACGATCCACCGTGGTTCAGAGCCGATATACCGAGCTTCCCGGCGAGATCTCGCTGGTCTCGTTGAGTGCAGGCTGCTGATTACAGAGGTTGAGGTGAAACACTCACACTCCCTGACTAAGGCGCTTCGTGGAGTCATTGGATTCACCAGTGTAGCTGGAAGGCCATGTGGATGAATATAGCCCACTCATCTGCATGAATCGCCATGGGCTATTTTCTCTTTAGATTTGTTCACGGTGACTCCAGGATGACTCCCGGTAGAGTGACAGCAGCGAAAAAGTGCACTCACTCAGGTGTGAAGTGCATTCGCGAGGAGAAAAGGCGAACAACAGCCTTAATTCCCCCCTTTCGGAACCTCCAGATAACTATCGTTCAGTCGTTATGGATAAAAACCCCTTGGGTTAATTCATAAAAAATATAATTAATGGCGAAATGCCCAAATAAGTCTAAAACCCATTTGAATCTAAATCCCCGCGTGCTCGTTTACATGAGCCCGTCCCAGCGGCAGCTAGGCGGCTTGCCGGTCGTACCACCCAGCGGAGAACATCCGCCGGTTAAACGCAGTTTACGAGAGAGTTGGACCCGAACAACCACTGCGACGACATCCCCGAGAATATTGGGAGCGATTGAGAGAGTTGGTGGAGACCATCGCCAAGGGCTCACACAANTTAAACGCAGTATACGAAAGAGTTGGACCCGAGCAACCATTGCGACGACATCCCCGAGAATATCGGCAGCGATCGAGAGAGTTGGTGGAGACCATCGCCAAGGGCCCACACGAGGAACATGGTAAGTACATTTTTGTTCACCATGTGCACTCTCTCCCGAGGAGAAAAGTACATTTATTCCCAGTGTGCCCAGTGATAACCTCCGGAAAAAGTGCACCGGCGTTCACGAGAGTGACACCGAGATGCATTCCCAACCACCTTTGTGTCGTTATACAGGCAAAGGCGGGGTAAAACAAACCTTTTTGATTTTTTAAACATGTTGATAACTTATTGAATTGTTCATGAAATTAGATATATTTTTTTATTCAACCAACAATTCTTCTTCATGACGTATTCAAACTGAGCTCTATTGATGTATTCAGTACACTGATAGAACGGATTAGTTATTGTTAACGAATGGATTTGGATTGGAGGTTAGGGTCTATTCGGTCTCGCCAAATGTTCATTCGTTCCTTCGCCATTCAAGTGAACCGTTCGTTAACTATTAACGAATATTTATTTGGTCATATTCATCTCTACCATTCGTTAATAGTTAACGGATCTCATTTGGAATAAATGAATCATTCTATCAGTGTAGTGAATTGGTAAAGCGTAACAAGTCGACTCATTCCCTATTCGTTTTTTTTGTGAAATATCTCAGATGTAAGAGAGCGAAATTTTCCTCAGAACCTTTTTTGTAGAACCAAATGAGAGCTACAGAAAAGGTCTCAATAAAAATTTCGGTGTCTCTCTTAGATTCAGAGATATTCCTCGAAAACCGGCCAATTAGCTGAACAGACTTGTTACTCTTTATCACTTCGCTACTGAATTTGTTCCTGAGTTATGAATATATGAAAAAACAGTCAAAAGGGTCAGTTTATTCCGCGATTGGAAGAGAGACTGGAATAGGGCAGGCAGAAGCAGTATACCATAGCTTGGAGGAATGGGGTGTCCTGGATGAGATCTGCTCGATGGTCTTTGATACCACTTCCAGTAATACAGGAAGTGAAAAGGGTGCTTGTGTTCTGTTGGAAGAAAAAATCGGGAGGGACCTCTTGTATATGGCATGCCGGCATCACGTTTTCGAACTCCTTTTGAAAGTTGTGTTTGACACGTCAATGGGATGTACATCAGGACCCGAAGTCTCCATTTTCAAGCGGTTCCAAGAACACTGGAGTAGCCTAGATAAAGAAAAATTCTCACCGGGCGTCACGGATCTTACTGTGAAAGAAGCCTGCCGGACAACATCGCTGATATTCTCCATTTTGGTGAAGCACAGTTAAAGGTTAGCTATATGGTTTTGTTGATGATAGTGGAAAATTCTCACCGGGAGTCACGGATATTACTGTGAAGGAAGCCTTGCGGGACAACATCGCTGAGATTCTCCATTTTGCTGAAGCACAGGTAAAGGTTAGCTATATGTTTTTGTTGATGATAGTGTAAAATTGATAGACGTACACTTCTCTAGCGATTTCATTTGCACATTTTCAAATTATGAATAACGCGAAATATTTTTTTTGTCACTCTGTACGTGAAGCAACGTTTCACGCACACTGCGTATTCGTAAAACGCTCTTCACGCACCAAATAACAAAAAATATCGTTCGATACTAGGTCATAAACAATTTTTTGCCGAGTGTTTTACAGAACTCGCCTTCCGTTCGTTCTGTAAACTCACACTCGGCAGAAAATTTTCTTATGTCCCCGTATCGAAAAACACTATTCCCTGTTCACTTTGTAGGAGGACAACATTCGCAAGGATTACCAAGAATTTTCGGAGCTGGTGGTGCTGTTCCTCGGAGGAAATCTTCCCAAAGGGAATCGATTTCGTGCTTTGATTCCTATTCATCATGCCAGGTGGATGGCCAAGGTGATCTGTTCCTTGAAAATTTTCTTGTTTCGGGATCAGTTTCGATTGACAGCTCAGGAAAATTCAGGGTTAGTAAATGTATGTATTTTTGTCGTCCTCGTGTATCACAAAGTGTAGTTTAAGGCTTTGAATGCAGTCACAGCTCCTAATAATGATTTGATATTGTTGAAACGTTTAGCAGAGAATGCTACTATTGATAAGCATGGGAAAAATTACAAGGCTGCATTCAAAAAGTTCGTTAATCACCTTTGGTTCTTGTCAGAGGAATTGATAGAAATACATTGATGAAAATGTGAGTGCAGATTGTAAGAGAAAGATGTGCCAGGCCATCAAGTCTCGTTCTGTTCTTATGGATGATCGAAAAAAGCGAAAAGTGGGAATAAACGACCCAAAATTCATCCAAGACTCCACTCTAGGTTCTTTTGTTACAGAAAATACCATGAAGTTTTTTGAAATATTGAAAATGGATACTTTCTTGAATACCGACCCTACGACATGTGAGAGTAGAGATGATTTTGTTGCCGCTTCTAAAATTGTCAAATCTCTTCATGTTACAAACGATATTGCTGAAAGAAGTGTATCTCTCGTAAGTTAATATAATGATCTGCTTACGAAAGATGAAGCCAGCAAACAAAATCTGATGTTAGTGGTTCAAAAATACCGGGAGTCGTCATCCAATTGCACGAGAGAGGACTTGAAGTTTTCGTTGGAAATTTTTTTGAATAATTCTAATCCACCAACGGAAACTTCAAGCGATTGAAATCAGTACAAATTTACTCGGCAATACTACATACCACAGATTTTCAAATATCGATTTGTTTAATTGAATTGCATTTGAAAAATTTGAAAAAATTCAAACATAATCAGCTCCATTCAAATTATATTCTGGGGCATGGTATTTTTTTTACATTTCTATCGTATAAATAAATAATTACAATTGTTCAACTTTCCGAAAACTTGATCATTTTTTATGGAATAGACCACCGCTAGAACTCTGGATATGAATAAATTGATCATCTATTACCAAGAATGATTTAGAAGGCAGGAAATTTATTTTGCATGAATTACTTATGGAAAAAGGTCTAAATTTCCAAAAATGAAATATTGTTCATCATTTCATCATTTTATTAGATAAAATCAAATATGGTATTCAATAAAAGCTCTGATGTTCAGTTCAAAAAGTTGAGAAGAATTGAAATCATGAAAAGAAAAATCATCGATTCACTTGGATATTCGAAACATTATTGATATTCATAATTTATTGTTGAATTATTATATTTACCGCGTTATTCTCATCACAGTATGGGTCGATAATAAGGAGATCTTATTCATGTACCGATTAGCACGTTCTAACCATCATGGTGTAAATACACGTTGAGATATTGATATAATTAAATCCAAGTGTCTACTAATTATTTAGACCCATCCAGTATATTTAGTCTTACTAATTAACAGGTTATGGGCCCAGAATCATTGTTGTATTTTTATTTATGGACTATGGTTTAGTAAAAGTGTGTAAATCTGGAGCCAAATGTAGATAACCTCAAAGAGGAATGTGATGGTGCATCGGTCAGTGGTATAGAGAATGGAGATGATACTATTGCTTCTGTAAATTCTGGAGAGTCTAATGATAGTGAGGACGAATTTGAGGAGGCTAGTAATATATCAGCAACGTCAGATATCGAGATGTCGACTGGTCTAAGTGTGCATATAGAGGCACTGGGGAGAGACAATTATGATACTTGGTGTATGAAAATGGAGGCAATTTTATGCAAAAATGATTTATTGGGTTATGTTGATGGAAGCATTGCACAGCCACCAGAGGGTGAAGAAGCTAATAGGGTTGAGTGGTTTAAGAAAGATAAAAAAGCAAAATCAGATATTATATTGGCAATTGGACAGAGTGAAATGGGGTATATTAAACGATGCAAAACGTCTAGAGAAGTGTGGTTGAAATTGGAAATGGAGCATAGGTCAAAGGGACCAGCGAAAAAGACGAAATTATTGACAGCATTGTTGTTTACAAAAATGGAAGAAGGTGCTGATTTACTTGATCACTTGAATTTAATATCGGATAGTGCTGAGAAATTGAAAGACTTGAATGTGGATGTAGATGCTGATATTGTGGCAATTGCAATGTTAAAAAGTTTACCGGACAGTTATGGGGGTTTTAGAGAGGCTATGGAGTCCAGAGATGAGTTGCCAAGTCCAGAAGTGATTAGAATTAAATTGTTGGAAAAAGTGAGTGGTCGTGTAAATAAACAAAATTCAGAGCATGGTAAAAAAGTTGATGATGAGGTGTTTCAAGTGAAATATCACAATTCTTCAGCACGTGGAAGAGGTTTTCTCCACGGTAGAGGACAGTTCGGACATCGTGGTTTTGTAAACAGAGGTAGAGGTTATACTCAACGGAGTGAGGCAAGAGGTCATGTGAATAAAAGTGATGGTGCGAGTGTCTCGAGGGGTTGGGAACGATCCCGAACGGACGGATTATCGAATGTATTATCGTGTTTTTATTGTAATAAACCGGGACATGTTGTAGCAAAGTGTATAAAAAAATTATTGGATGAACAAAAAGTAAATATTGTACAGCAGGCAGGTGCACAGGATACAGAGTATGGTTTTAATGTCAGTGGAGATGGTGAGCGTGTTCGAGAGGTTTTTGAGGTTGTTGGAGTATTACCTGAAGAGGCATTGACAGCGAGAGTCATGAGACAGGATGATTGGTGTTTGGATAGTGGAGCAACAAGTCACATGTGCTATGATGTCAGGAAATTTGAGAATTTGGAATTGTTAAAGGGTCAGAGAGTAAAATTGGCAGATGATAATACTACTGAGGTGAAAGGTAGAGGCACTGTGTTATTGAATGTGGAATGCAATAATAAAAATGTAATTTTGAGGTTAGAAAATACTTTATACGTACCAGGTTTAAATACAAATTTGTTTTCAATTCCTAAGGCAACAGCAAGTGGTAAAAAGGTTTTAATGACTAATGATAAAGCTCTTATTTTGAATCAGGAGAATTGTATGATAGTTGCAGCTCAACGTCAAGGAGGATTGTATTATTTCAAGCCCAATTATGAAAAAGCTACGTACGTTCGCCAAGAGAAAGGGACAATTGATGATTGGCATCAGCGTTACGGACATTTGAATACTGCAGATCTGAAATTATTGTCGTCAAAGGATATGGTTAAGGGTATGAGAATTATTGGATCACAAGAAATGAATGATAAGTGTGAAGTATGTATCCAAGGTAAGCAGACTGCAATTCCTGTACCTAAATTTGTTGAGGATAGAGATTTGAAACTACTAGATATCGTGCATTCGGATGTATGTGGGCCGATACGAGGTATTTCGTTAAGTGGTGCAAAATATTTTGTTACGTTTACTGATGGTAGTTCTCGATGGGTAGAAGTTTATTTCTTGAAGACGAAGGATGAAGTAAAAGAAGCATTTATGAATTATAAAGCAAAGGTCGAGCGTCAAACTGAAAGGAAAATTAAAGTGCTTCGCACTGATAATGGTCTAGAATATTGTNGTTCAAAATGTTGAGAAGAATTGAAATCATGAAAAGAAAAATCGTCGATTCACTTGGATATTCTAAACATTATTGATATTCATAATTTAATTTATAAAAATATATGTTAGTTTCATTGTTTATTACAGCCATAATTCTATTATGTATCATTCTTATTATTATTATTCTATATTATATTGAACCGAATAAATCTTTACATTTAATTGTTTATAGAAAATTCATCTTCTGTCTGAGAAAATAAATGACATTTAATCACTGGCAGATCTTTTTTCATGGTAAATGTTATGGTAATGTTACTCGTTATGGAACGTTGCCGGAAATTCAATAAACACGCCTGGGAAGTGTAGAGGAAATTCGACAACGCTGGAGCCCCAATAGTATGACAGTAAGTCCTCCACGGGGAGATTCAAACCGTGTATGGTAACCAGCGTAGAATTATCCGATTTCGACCATTCAAGTTTCTGTGGAATCGTCATCAAATAGGGAATTTCACAACATCTTCTTTGCATGAAAATGGAAAAAAATGCAATCACCAAAATAGAAAATAAAGAAGGTATACAGTAATTTATTGGGTGCGACCAGGTACGTCGGATAATCCGGGAAAAGGTTTCGCCAGATGGCTGACCTTCTCCATTTCAGGTAATAGCCTCCATAAAAGTTTTAAGTGATCCAAGCACTTGTCACTGCCCAAAAATTTGAGGATTTTATTTTGCATTTTTCGGTCATTTGGAATAATATAAATTATTCATTCTTTCCTCAGATGATAGTCCGATAATTG
This sequence comes from Diachasma alloeum, assembly GCF_001412515.2. Lineage (NCBI taxonomy): Eukaryota > Metazoa > Arthropoda > Insecta > Hymenoptera > Braconidae > Diachasma > Diachasma alloeum. The sequence goes on along the minus strand of NW_021680614.1, from coordinate 103,536 downwards.
AAGAGTTGTTCTACAAAAATTCAACCAAATCGGTCTAGTTCAACGAGCATTTAGACAGTCTCGAAAAGTCCCATTTCAAGGGAAAATCATAGTTTTTAATTCAATAACAAATTGATTGAAAAATATAAAAAAAAAGTCTGAGTTCTTTTCATCGTTTACATCAAATAATCGATGGAGATTCATAATAATTTCAATCAATTCTGATGAAATCGCATGCATATAAACTTTATGGACTCTCGCATGTACTTTGTCATAAGAAATTCAAAAACTTGTTGAGGTCTGATAAAAGTGTTTTAAAAATTTGAAGAAATTCACATTGCTTCTTCATATCTTGAATTATCGTTGTGAGACAGGAGAAAGCGAAAATTTGAAATGTATATTCCGTGGATCCCTCTAATGCACATAGATGATTAATTTTATGGTAACTAACAACTCTACGGTGGCCGAGTGGTTAAGGTGAGAACTAGTAGCCCGAATGTTTCAGAATCGAATTCGGACGAGTTCAACTTTTCATTTATCATTATCAGCAGTTATCGATTTTTAGGAAGGATCAGCCGGTAAATGAAAATTCAGTTATAAAAAAAAATGTATTAATTTCCTTTTCAACCATTAAAAATAAGAATGGCGTGGGTCACGAGGAGCCGATCATCGATCGATGCTTGGCCACCAATATCGACCCAACGTTATCAAACCAATAGCTAGTCGAGTCTGGGTCAAGGTCGATTGAGGATTGGCACCAAAGACTCGGCAGCTTGGCTCCCAGTACTGGCCCAATCTTAGCCCGTGTGTAGTTGTCGTCCCAGGGATAGTAAAAGTTGAGGGTCGGTATTGTATTAGGTGTATGACTTAATTTTTACGTTTTTTCTTCGAGCTTAAAATTATATTGAAAATAGAAATATTTTCGCGGTCTTTTGTGGTTTCGAAAGGATCGGACAAAAGGTTTCAGAACATCGAACGAAAAGTCTATGTGAGTTACATAACCTCTCAGAATAGCAGAGTTTACGATGGCAACTGATGAACAGCACATTTGGCACTGCATTTTATACGAATTCCAACAAGGAGAAAATGCTTCTAAAGCACGGGAATCAATATGTAATATTCTTGGTGCCGACTTTGTATCTTATGAAACATGTAGTTATTGGTACAAACGTTTTACAAGTGGTGATTTCGATCTTAGTGACCAGCCCCGCCCTGGACAGCCTCGAAAGTTTGAAGATGCGGAATCGCAAGCTCTACTGGATGAAAACTCAATGCAAACGCAACACGAGCTTGCAGTACAGTTAGGAGTCACCCAAACAGCTATTTCCAAGCGTTTGCATCAAATAGGAAAGATCCAAAAACATGGAAGGTGGGTCCCACATATATTGATCGAACACAACCTAGGTCAATGTATGAACACGTGACTTTCACTGCTTGCCCGGCAATAAAAAAAAAAGACTTCTTGTGGAAAATTGTGACGGGTGATGAAAAGTATATTTTTTATGAGAATCCCAAATGTAAAAAGTCGTCGGTAGATCCCGGGCAACCCAGTACATGGACGCCGAAACAGAAAATCCACTTAAAGAAGAGTCTCCTGTGTATGTGGTGGGACATGAAGGGTGTGCTTTATTACGAACTCGTGGAAACTAGTCAGACTATGAGTGTGGAAAGCCACAGCCAGTAATTGAACAAAATGAGTGAAGAACTTGCTCGGAAAAGGCCATTTACTGGACAAGGAAGCAAGCAAGTCATATTGCTGCATGACAATGCTCGACCTCACCTTGCTCGCGCGACTTAGAAGATCCTCTTGAACTTGGGATGAGAAGTTCTCCCGCACGCGGCATATTCACCAGACTTGGCTCCATCCGCCTTAGTGGATAAACAGTTCAAAACGCTGGACGTTGTGCGTAAATTCGTCGATGACTTGTAACGCGATTTTCTTGTTACGGGTTGAAATCCGCTTAAATAGGAAAGACAATTGTTAAACTTATTATAAGAGAGACAGGAAGTGACATCTAGAGGCGGCTGAAAGAGCCGCGACTGGATGAGAAGAGCCACAGACCGATGACAGGCTGAAGGCATAGTGGTTTTGGGTGGAACCGCGACCCCTGGAAGTCTAAAGGACGTTACTAGACTATCGCTATTTTAGAATTCACCCAGCATGTGCTAGGGGAAAAGGGGCCGACGTACAGGCTGTCCAACTGGGTGATTCTAAAGGCTATGTCGGAGTAGACTAGGGACCAACGGCCAGGTGAAAGAACTGGTACCTTCGTGATCCCGTCGGGTTGATTGGTGGTGTACAACGGTTTATTATATACATTTTGTATTCGTTGGAGTAGTCTGAGCCTTTGATTTGTGTTTATTTTGATATGATTAACTTGTCATGGCTCTTATAAATATTTCTAGTGTGCTCACTTTCTATCTAATATTTGGAATCGCAAATAATTAACGGATAAAACCGATAAGTATGGGTGAATGAGTAAAATGTACATGAGGTAAGCGTTAAGATTTATTTTGTATCCAATCAATACGAATGGTAGAAAGTTATATGACAAACAAAATACTCTCTCCTTGTTGATAATTACATTTTGACAAGAATTATCGAAATGAAACATTTAATAAATGAGAAACTAATTTAATATGACATGTTACACCTGCTGGACTTATTTGCTCTGTATTAACACTGAAATTACTCCATAGTTTTACAATGGGGATAGGTTAACGGAATGACCTATCGTCGCCGAGCTACCCAGACTAGGAGGCAAGGCCCTAGTGAGATTCCGAGTTAGTCGAATGCGAGCGCTTGAACCGAGGGGTTGAAAAAATCTCTCGGTGTGCTCGATGGAGGAATGGTTGAATAAGCCATGATAAGGAGTTTCGGACTCCACGTCGCCTCGGTGAATAACCGTTGTCGGCGAGCGTAGGGGGGATGCGCTTGCATTCCCCGCTAGTAAAAAGGAGTTATTTCGGCACCCGAAGTGACGACTTTGTTGTTTCCGGCGTTATCGAGTCTCGGCGGAACGATTCGAGCCATATGGGCCCGTGGGCCTGGAGTGGAGAAATCCTCCTGTCGGCCCGACCATACGCCGATTGTCTAGGACTACACGGAGGCCGTGACGCGCGATGACCGAAGCGGTAACTGGTGGTTGAGAGTGTGGGTGGTCATAGCGTGGATACCGGAGTTCCACCGTGGTCAGATCAGCCTCTCAACGTCCCAGGCTCTGAGGAGTCTCGGCTGATTCGCACTTGACTCTGAAAACTGTCCCGAGTCGCAATACTCGGGAGGAAAAGGAACACTGGAAGAGTTGAAAGACTCTCCAGAAAGGGCATGAATTTCGTTCATTATGGAGATTATGCTGTAAGGCACAATACACGGCAGACAAAGGCTCGTGACGATGTGATGGTAATACTCCTGGTAGACTTCGCCCACTATACCGTGTCACACTGATGTTAGCTGGGCAACCCGTTGTCCAGCCAAAAAGTCCTCTGAGTGGACGAGTTTGCCTCAGAGGCCGATTTTCGTCGAACCTCCCGTAAAGGTTCGGCTACCGCCCAAGAAATGAGCGATAGAGAAGGATTAAGAGTAGTTTGGACTTTTCCTGGGTGAGCAACCCGGGAAAATATCCGGGAAAATGTCTTTATCATCTCGAAGCCTGCAAGTTTCTTTCGCGACGGCATTCGTATGTTACCTGAGAGGTGGCGCAAGGTCATAGAAAACGATGGTCAATATTTCCAAGATTAAGTTCGTTGTTCTCTATTTTTTTCTATTCAATAAAATTGCTGAAAAATCTGTAGAAATTGAGTCATACACCCAATAGAAAGTGGTACCATAAATTGTCATTTGACTCGAGTATAGTTTAGGAGGAGAAACACGAATTTTTACTTCATCAGTTGAAAAAATACTTCCCTCCCCCCCCAAAATGAATATTCGCAGAAGATGAGGGGAATTTTTTGAGTAACTGAAGTGAAAATCCATATTTAATCTGAGTAATTCCACGTCAAATTGGAAATAAAAAAATTCAACTGGGTTGTTGGTTGCTCGCTCCCATCGCGAATGGGTTGGAATTCAATGAGGTTGTTGTTCGCTTGCTCCCATTCCGTGAGGGCTGGGTATGATTCATGACGGGTCGAAACAATGACTTCCCTATCAATTTCCATTTTTCTGTTTATTAGATGAAAAAGCAAATTTTGGAATTTCCATCCGGATAATGAGACAACGATTGAGAGGATTTTGCTCAGCATCTATTCAAAATTAAATAACATGTAAATGCATCGATCCTACTAATAAAATCCAATCCTATCATTATTCTCGGTAAAATTGTTGAATCTCCAAAGAAAACTCATTTTTAAAATAGTAGATTGTGCACCAAGGATGGACAATAGGATATTCCAACCCGCGTGTGGATTACTGCCCGAGGTGAAATCGACGCTGTGAAATTGCCAGGTGCCTACTGACCAGATTCAAACAAAAAGTAAAACTTTTACGTGGAAAAGTGGATATTTTATGATAATCCTAAGAGGCGAAAGTCGTGGATTTATCCGGGGGAGCCGTCAACGAGCACTGGAAAACCGAACACTCACAGGAAAAAATTGTTGTTATGTATTTGGTGGGATTCCAATGGTGCAATCTATTATGAAATACTCGAGTAGGGGGAAACCGTCACTGCTAAGCATCACCAAGACCAACTGGTGGAATTGACTGGTGCTATTAAGGAACAGAGAACTTTTACTGGTAGTGGTACGAGGCAAGTAATTTTGCTGCAGGACAACGCGCGGCCACACATGGCAAAAAAAACCCTGAAAGTTATCTCCACGTTGGGCTGGGAAATTCTCCAACATGCGGCGTATTCTCCAGACCTTGTGCCTTCTGACTATCACCTTTTTCGGGCGCTATAACATCACCTGGTGGATACCTAGTTTCGATCTCCTGAAAAAGTCCGGCAGATCATTGATGACTTCATCCAGTCAAAACTACCATCTTTCTTCCGAGCCAGAATCTGACAATTGTCCGATAGATGGGAAAAATGCGTGCAAAGTAACGGTGATTATTTTCAAGATTAGATCTGTATTAATTTTTTTATAAAAAAATGTCAGAATTGTCGAAAAAATGCCGAGAATTAATTTATACACCTTATAATTATTTATTCAATTAATAGGGATGTCTAGTGCGGCTATCTCGTTGCAGAATTGTCAAACCGAGCTAAAAAAAACGATGGATTCAGTTTTCAATGTATAACACATTCGGCCAATATTTTTGAACGAATAATCTTCGTCAATTTTGAGGAAAATCGAGAAATTTCAGTAAAAAAGTGCTGTTAAAACGATCATAACTCGTCATGACGTTAAGATTTTTTGTGGCTCGAGCCACAAACCAATCATTATTTAGAAATTCATGTAATGCGTCTCGAATATTCTATATCGTCATATTCGAGACAAACATTATTCTATCCTTATCCCTCACGAAATTTCTGGACTATTCCCGAACTTTCCATAATAAAAGTTATTCAAATCCGCATGCTCCCGACCAAATATCTCAGTCGAAATCAGTCCGATTCTCAAAATTGATGTAAACACATCTAACGTGCTAAATACAACACCTCTATTTTGCTAAACCACGATTTATTATTCTACGACATACACTTAACCGCCACATTTTTTTTGTATGTATGGTAGCGGTTTAAAGTTTGTCGACTTTTACGGACACCGAAAATCTGGGGGTTTTTAGGCTTTTCATTGCGATAAAAAATTAACTGATCAATTAAAATACATGAAACTCCAGGTTGGATAACTAAAATATTCATATAACATGGTGCAATTGGTCTCATACGTTAAAATTTTTTTTCGTCGAGTTACAAACCGTTGTTTCGAGTGGTCTCTATTTTTGACTACAGATTTGGAAGGCGTTACCGTTTCGGTTTCGTTCCTCAGGTAGGAAACGAAACGAAACTGTAACGTTACTGGCAGGAACGAAACTCGGGAACGAAAGTCCGGTAACGTTACCGCCTGGAACGAAACCTTGAAACGAAAGTCCGGTGACGTTACCGCCTGGAGCGAAACCTTGGAACGAATGTCAAGCAACGTTACCGCCAGGAACGAAACCCTGGAACGAAAATCGAGTGAGAGTGACCATCTGTAAGGATATATTCCCGGGTTGTTCACCCAGGAAAATCCAAACTACTTTTTTGCCGTCTCTATCGCTCAATAGTCGGGCCCCAGCCGAACCTTCACGGGAGGTTCGACGAAAACCAGCCTCTGAGGCAAACTCGTCCACTCAGAGGACTTTTTGGGCTGGACAATGGGTTGCCTAGCTAACATCAGCGTGATACGGTAGAGTGGGCGAGGTCCACCAGGAGTATTACCGTCACATTCCACGGCCTTTGCAAGCCGAGGATTATGCCTCGCGGCATAAGTTCCCTACTGAATGGGATTCATCTTTCCTCCGGAGGGTCTCTCGACTCCTCCGGCATGCTTCCTTCGGGAGAGTTTCCGAACTATTTGCGATTCAGCCGGGACTCCTCAGAGCCTGGGACGTGGAGAGACTGATCTGACCAGGGTGGAACTACGTTACCCACGCTACGACCACCCACTCTCTCCACCACCAGTTACCGCGTTGGTCATCGCGCGTCACTGCCTCCGGATAGTACTAAACCGTCGGCGTATGGTCGGACCGATAGGAGGATTTCTCGACTCCAGGCCCACAGGCCCATACGCCTCGAATCGTTCCGCCGAGACTAGATGACGCCGAATACGACGAAGTCGTCACCTTGAGTTCCGAAATAACTCAGATTTACGCGCGGGGGATGCAGGGGCATCCCCCTATATTCGCGGCCACAGTTATGCACCAGGCTACGCTGAGTAAAAACTCCTTACCATGGCTTTTTCAGCCATCTACCACTCCAGCGCACCGAGAGATTATTTCAACCTCTCGGTTCAAGCGCTCGCGTGCGACTACCTCAGAATCTTACTAGGGCGTTGCCTCCTAGTCTGGATATCTCGGCGACGATAGTACCGGAGGTACCAGTCCTTTCACCTGGCCGTTGGTCCCTAGCCTACTCCGACATAGCCTATAGAATCGCCCAGTTGGACGGCCTGTACGTTGGCCCCATTTCCCCTAGCACATGCTGGGCGAATTCTAATACGGCGATAGTCTAGTAACGCCCTCCAGACCTCCAGGGGTCGCGGTTTCACCCATAACCGCTATGCCTTAATTCTTTCATTGGTTTGTGGTTTATCTCACCTAGTCCCGGCTTTCTTCAGCCGCTTCTACGTGTCACTACTTATCTCTCTTCAACAATTTTGAGAGTTCACTCATCTTTTTAAGGGGATTTGAACCCGTAACGAGAAAATCTCATTACACATCTCATAATTGTTTTCACTCTAAACAATTTCGCATTGACCGAATCCGCCAATTCTGTATGTGAAAAATTACCTTCAAATTTTGACTATTTTTTTTTCTTTTTTTTTTATCGAAAAATATACCTGAAATGAAGAAAAAATGAGCGTGACTGAGGTCTCTAATTCAATTATTGGCGGAAAATTTTGTTCTTCAACTTTAATTACGATCCATTGTGAACAAAAATATATTTTAACCCATAAATTTCATCGGAAATTTTCTCAACTTTTCGAAAGAAATATCCTTTCTTATGTGTCTATACATTTTGACATGGAGAACTCAGAAAGAAAGTTTCAAACAGCCATTTGGGATTGTTCCCCAAAACTTAATTTTTTTTTTCCTTTTATCGGAAAGTTCAGAAAGTTTCCTAACCAAAACATCTTTCGAATTTAGGTGTTCTCATTAATACAGGGGTGAAATGCAGGAAAACACTAAATTTGTTCCTTCAAAAAAATTAGTTTTTTAAAGATATCTTCGAATCAGTATGCGATGAGAAATTTTTGGGAATATTGTTTTGTAGAGCAAAATGAGATCCACAAAAAACTCCTCTGAAAATTTTTTCATCTACCGTAGATTCAAAGATATTCATCAAAAAATAATCTTCTGATTCAGTTGCTAATGAATTTTCCTACAATATCTCAGAATTAAAGCAAAGTAGTAATTTCTCAATAAGGACCTTTCTGGTAAGATAAGTTAAGGTCTAGAAAAAAGGTTATCAGAAAAATCCCGCTTTCTTTCTCAACTTTTTAGCGCCTGTACGAGTATTTCCAGTAATTTTTTTTTCGATTCCTGAAAGCTCGTAATAACGAATTTTTGAAAAGAAAAAGTTGAAAAAGTTGAACTTCGCAAATTATGTCACTTTCGATTTGTTGCATTTTATTTTCAGTAATTCTTGTAATCAAAACAAGTATTTTGAGCCGTCATTCAAGTTGGGTATCCTGCTGGATCTATTTTATTTTTGTTTATTTTTTTCGAGATTTCGCAAATTTGGTCAAAATACTCTGTTATGTCCGGAGACGTGTCAGCGTCGAACGACACCTTTTGGAGGAAAAAGTTGATTTCGGAAAATAATAGTCTAGAATTTTTTGATATTAAAATACTGAACAACTAACTTTATAATTAGTGTTAATATTTGAATTTTAATTTAGACGACGCTAGGTGAAGTTTATCACTCTTACCTTGATTGGAGCTATTAACGTAAAAGATCGAAAAGGGATAATTCGGAGATGGGGAATAGTCAAATGATTCCGAGACAAAACAAATTCTTGGTTTAAAAGCAAACTTCTATAATTTTCTTTTATCTTGTTGAAATTTACAAGAAATGAATTTTATATTCTTTTACAATATTGGGACAAATCTATAAATAAAGATTGATTTCTTTAAAGTAATAGTTAACGAATTGGATTATCCCTGGAAGGTTCTTTGTAGATTCCGATGGTTTCTTAATTGAGATTTTGAATAAGTTGAAAATAATTATTTCTGGACTTACCGTTGATGCTATTTTTTTTTGTGAGATTAATCCTTAAAGTTGTAAGTGCGGATCCTTCAGTGAAACACAGATTTTTCTTCACCAGAATTAAAGTCTTCTCTAGTTCTATTATGGATACTTGCTTGAGAATCACTTTCACCCACTCGTTTATTTTAAAGTTCGGCAAATTTAAGGGTGAGAATGTCCACAATCACGGAAAACTGGTTAATTAGTCCTCTTACAATGCAAGAAACACTACTATTTTCGACTTGAGGATGTAGTATCCCTGTGCAACTTCCTTTCGCTCAGCTATGAACTATATTCTATAACTACCACTCCCGATAACCGTTTTTCACGCGAGTTATGGGTAGCGGGGATCGAAAGAGACAGATCGATTTCGTCAGTCATTTCCACCAAGTCAAATTAACGCTCCGACGATTGCTTCTAGACTGGTGTGTAATTCTGATTTTGGGGAGTGAGTCGGTTTTTGGTGGATACACGATTCGGTTTTTGATTGGTGGAAATAATGGCGTGATTTTCCCACTTTTTATTCCTTGAGCGAATTGACCTGTCGAGTCAGTAATTTTGGCAGCGCTGGGTTCCGCGGGTGGAGTTCATTGCCCGGAAAGTGTCGCTCTGTTGAAATAAAGAATGCACTTTTTTTTATAATTTTGGGAATTTAACATTCCGCATTGACGATGGCTTGGAGTGTTGAAAATAAAAATCAAATCACAATTAATACTCATTTTATGAATATTTTTGGATATTACAGCCCCCGCTCAGAATCATTATTTTGTTCGCGGAAAATGGATTTTGAGAAGTATCAATTTATGGTCTGATTTGGTGATTTTTATTCTCTATAAACATTTCTGATTAATTGAATTGTGAAACTATTTTTCTTATCAAATCTGAGGTGTATTTCCTTTCTCGCCGGACGTCATTGTCTGGGGGAACCGGTCGGATTTCTGCGCGTCTTCCTCGAATTGCTATCGGTCAGTAGGTTTCTAATTACTACTTATCTCGGACTTTTATTCAGTGTGTCTCTGAGGTTTGGAGGTGTCGGACGTGTTTTTGAAATACTGTGAGGTGTTTTCTGACAATGCCTGCTAAGGTGAGTGTAACTTCTGGTGCTGGAGAGGAAAAAAAAAAGAACTTTGTATTTTGTCTAGGTGCAGTGGGAAGGGTTAGTTGGGTGGATGTATATAGTTATGTATATATATATATATATAGTTATGTATATATATATATATATATATATATATATATATATTTTTTTTTTTAATTTAGACATAGTTGATAGTGACCCCCGATCTCAGCGGTATTTCTACTACTGACCCTGGTGCTATTTCTTGAACTGTGGATGATGGAGCTGGAAGTGCTGATATAGATGGTCTTGAGGATATTGTCCGAATTGTGATAGTCGACAACTCTAAGTCGTCTAGGCGTTCGTTATTAGATTTTGATTTTTTGCAGTGTTTTGAATTTGTTATTTTTGTTTCAGTTTTGCGATTTCTCTTGCGACAACAGTAACCAATTGAAGAGATGATGTTGATACCTTTCTTGTAGGCTATTATTCCTCCTATTATTGCCGTTATTGAGAAGATTCCAGTGATTCCGCAACTAGCTGCTGTGAAGATTTGACGATCATATTCTTCTTGATGATGAAGGCCAATTCTTTCGGCAGTTTCGATAGTCTCTTGCATGGATTCATCGAAGGTGTTGGAGTTACTCATCTCTGGGATGAAGTGATGTTCAACTTGAGGCAGGAATCCAATCCGTTGTGGGGGTTCATTCAATATAGGGGCCATTTCTGGGATGTTCATCATCCTAGGTAACCCGTGAATCATTGATAATTGAGATTCTATTAATGCTGCGCCTTCTAATATAATTGTTCTTATTTCTGCTGAACAGTTCGGAATCAAATGGAATATTCCCATGTCGTTGATGGTGATGGGGGCGAAGTCCTGTCCCTCGCAAGTTAACTCTAGTTTTTCGGGTTCAATGGTGCAAAATAGCCATCCTGAGCTACTCGTAAGCTTAGTCCATTGAGTATCTAGGTTGTTACTCAGACGTATATTGCAATTTTTGTATGCTTCAGAGGTCGGCTCAAGGTCGGGGTTGATAAGCAGTTGATGTTCCCAAGTAGGAATTGTTGCTGGTTTTCTCATTGGAAGTCCCCTGGGGCAGGCTAGACAGTTTTCTAAAGGAATGCACTTTTTTATGTAATTTTCATTTGCCATGGCGAATCTTGAATTGAACTTGGATGTCATAATGTATTCTTCTTCTGGTTAGATGTAGGCAGCTACTGTTTGATTTCTCAATACCTTTTGAGGTACTTTACATGGTATTATTTTGAACAGATCCAGATAATCTCGTGTTAATAATGGAATGATTATTATCAATAGGAATTTTCCATTGTTATATCGTCTCAATTTTGCTGATTTGTGATAATAGGTTGATATCCAGCTTGTTTCGCCTGATAGGGAAGATACTGTCTCCGATTACCTTTTCTATTTCTGTAACTGTAGCTTTAATTTTTTCATTGTTTATGATCGTAGGATTGAGTTTTCCATGTTTGGCATCTTCGATGGATTGTACAACCTTGTGAATGATTTCCAAGTATTTTCGGGCAGCAAATTCTACTTCTGTTGCTATTTGATTTAGGTGTTGCACATACTCTAGTCCATAGACATGATTGATCACGTTATTGGATTTGTTGGTCAGCAGCTCGAGTTGTTCCTCTGCTCGTTTCATTTTTATTACATTTTTAATGTTGATTTCTTTCATGGAGTTGATTTCTGCTTGGATTAGATGGGTTGAATTTCCTATCAGATGCGTGATTTGTCTTTGGTCTTGATACAGTTTATCTAGTTCTTTCGTGACGTGTTCATGATCGTTATAATCCATAGTCCCGAACACATCCCTGGCAATGGTTCCTATGAATCCTAATAATGGTGATCTGCCTCATCTGGATTGAGGTTGAGGGTCTTTGGGAGTAGATTGCAGGATCGTCTTACCATGTTCTTGGATATGTTTCAGTGCTTTCATGAAACCAAGCATTCTATCGAAGCCCGCGGCCTGGTGACAAACTTTTTGTTTTTGAAGCTTTACACATTCCTGAAAATGTTTTTCTATCATTTGTTGTCCCGGAAGTGGTTGGTCTGCTAAGTTTTGTACATCAATGGTCATAATCAGTCGCCAGTTATGGTTTATGCTTCTTATTTGGTCAATTTTTTCGTAATACAGGCCAGGATTGTGTGGGAGAACATCCAGCTGAGGTATTTGTCCTGGTAATACTGTTGGTATAATTGCCCAGAGTGACATCAGGATTACAAATACCACCCAGCGGTCTCTCATGTTGTAGATATTTTTCTTTTAGTCTGAAAATCATATTAATAATTTTATTGGATCATTGTTATTAAATTTTGAATTTGTGACAGCTTTGGTTCACATTTGGGGTATGGAATAGATCCTCGAGCCAATCTTGGCCAGTTCATCTGCTTTTTCGTTTCCATAGACCCCTTTATGACCAGGAGTGTATTCTAGTTGGACCTCTAATTGGTGCATGAGAACGTCAAGTTCTTTTAATAATTTTTGATTGACAACAGGTTTAGCTTTGACATTCAACCATCCATTTTTCATCCACTTGTCTAGATGTTCTGTCATGCAGCTGATGAGGTATTTCGAATCAGTAAAGATTTTTACTCGTTTTAGGTCATGTCGTATGCACAATTTACAAGCTTCTATTGCAGCAGCAGTTTCTGCAGTGATGTTGGTGATGCGTTCTTCTACGAGTGTTTTGTATGTATTCAAGGAGTGTCTGTTCCCAAACCACACTCCTATTCCTCCTATGGCATTGGTGGTACCATTGTGAGAGCATGATCCATCTACGTAGACATGAATCCAATCTTCACCCTGACGATTTTGTTCTGCCATCCCTCTGTAACAGAAGATCAGGAGTTATTTTATTAACTTCATTTCTCTTCACAGGGTTTCAATTTATTCGGGTGTTTCATGAATCGGTGACCGTCTTCATTCTCTAGGTAGACATTTCCTTTGGCAGTGATGTCTACGATTTCGTAGGGGCCGGTATATGCTTGATCCAGTTTCCCGATCTTTGGCTCTTTTTCTACGTAGACGAATTGACCCATTTTCAGTTTCAGCGGTCTCGCTGTTTGATCGTATATCCTCTTGGAATTCAATTTGGCTTTTTGAAGTTGTTGGAACGCAATTTCATGGATTTTCTCGAGCTTAGTAATCAACTTGATCATGTAATCTGTATACGTCTCTATTTCGCTATCTTCCTCGCTGAAGTTGGAAGGGACTCTGGCGGTTTTTCCATAGAGTAACTCGAAGGGAGTGAAGTTCGTTGTGCTATGGATCGTGGTGTTATATGATAGCATAGCGAAAGGAAGAAGGTCGTCCCAATCATTAAACTCATCTGTGTATGCTTTGAGATACTCTGCAAGAACATGATGGGACCTCTCCAGGGCTCCATTGGATTGCGGTCTGTAGCCAGAGGTAGTAATGTGATGGAACCTCAGGAGTTTACTTAGCTGAGCAAAGAGTTTGCTGAGGAAGCTTGTTCCCTTGTTGGATAGAATTATTTTAGGACATCCAAATTGAGCAACATATTTCGTAGCTAATGCATGCGCGATGGTATGAGCTTTGATATACCGAAGTGGACCAGCAACGCAGTGCTTCGAAAAATTGACCTGGATTGTTAGAATGTGGTTATTCCCTTTTGAGGTCGTTGGAAGGGGGCCCACAGTGTCGATAGAAATTCTATCGAAACATTCACTAGGAGTTTCTGTTATCAACATAGGTTGGCGAAACTTTACCCTTCGGATCTTCTCTAGTTGACAAGTTCTACATTTCTTGATGAAGCGTTCTACTTCTTGTTTCATTCCTGGCCAATAGAATCGTTCTCGAATTCGGTTCAATGTTTTGACAATTCCCTTATGTCCGCCTGGTAAGGTTTCATGGCACTCCTTGATTATTTCAGGTCTCAATGTTTCTGGAGGCCTTCTGACAGTCCCGTGGCACAAGGTGATGGTCATGGGTTGTGCTTGGAATACTTTTTCTAGGAAAAATCGAATTCTCAAATCCTCATCGATTTCATCTCCCTGACTCACCATCCTTATTGCGTTGATTTGATATTTTATCAAGGCTTCCTTCAGGTTGGTCAAACAAATTTTTAGATTTTTATTTTTGACTTTCTCAAAATGCCATTGCTTCACAATGAGAGTGAACATGAAGAATTTGCCGCATTTGGTCACTACGACTTGACCGACTTGTGGTTTGAGTTTTCTGATGTGGTCCAGGTTGATGAAATTCAGATCCGTCAACAGTTTGGTATTTTGTTTAGTTGGCTCTGCGTCAGCAGCAAGGAAGTGTGCCAGATTACCTCTAGTAAAGGTCAGTCCATCTCTGGACTCTTGAATGTTGGATGCAGTTACACAAGCATCGTCGAGAGGAATGCTGATCATATCTTCCTGTCTCTCCTCTTCTGACGTGGGGTCTTGTTTCGGTTGGATCTTTTTAAGGTTACTTCGGGTAACTGAGGATGGTGTGATAGTCATAGGCTTAGGTAGTTCATCAGAGAAATGGGAAACCCTGTTGATAGCTTCTTCTACCCCCGATGACCCATTTCTACAGTCCGAAAGCTCATCAGTAAGATTAATTAGGGATTTAGATCGTCCTTCAAATTCAGCTATTTTTTGTTCGAATAAACGGGTAGATTCATTTAGTTCTCCTAGAAAATCAGTGCTCAGGTTT